>NC_034178.2:9647225-9909725 GCF_002021735.2 Oncorhynchus kisutch | reverse complement strand
ACCAAGCTGCTTACCTATTGCAGATTCAGTCTTCCCAGCCTGGTGCAGGTCTACAATTTTGTTTCTGGTGTCCTTTGACAGCTCTTTGGTCTTGGTCATAGTGGAGTTTGGAGTGTGACTGTTTGAGGTTGTGGACAGGTGTCTTTTATACTGATAACAAGTTCAAACAGGTGCCATAAATACAGTTAACGAGTGGAGGACAGAGTATCCTCTTAAAGAAGAAGTTACAGGTCTGTGAGAGCCAGAAATCTTGCTTGTTTGTAGGTGACTAAATACTTATTTTCCACCATAATTTGCAAATAAATTCATTAAAAATCCTACAATGTGATTTTCTGGAATTTTTTTTCTCATTTTGTCTGTCATAGTTGAGGTGTACCTATGATGAACATTACAGGCCTCTCTCATCTTTTTAAGTGGGAGAACTTGCACAATTGGTGGCTGACTAAGTACTTTTTTGTATATCCATGGACAATGTCTTATTGTCAAAGCAGTGAAATTTGTTGTTTTACAGGGTAAGCCATAGTAGTATGGCATCCCTGCAGCAAATTAGGGTTACGTGCCTTGCTCCATGGCACATTGACAGGTTTCCACCTTGTCTGCCTGGGTATTTGAACCTTACGGTTACTGGCCCAGTGCTCTAAACGCTAGGCTACCTGCCACAGTATGTCATTTTCTCATTGCCACAATGCTACAGCATATGTAACAATGGTTTTGATAGGACAGAGAGGTAGGTTTGGCTTGCCAGTGTATGAATGTATAGTTTGGTATACAGAGTAACCCTAAGCATTATGAGTAAGGATAACTTTTTTCCTCATCAGGCAAACTTAGACTTGACAAAATAGACTTAAAGCAGACAACCTCACACAAGGGACAATGGTTGACAATGGAACGATCATAAGGATGAAAGAAAAAACGCAACAAAACGAGCTGCCTCCCACAATGCAGTTCAAAGCGTGTCTGGGGGGCGAACGTGTCAGCTCAGGTTGGCAAATAACATCTCCCGGAGAATGATTGATCCTCCTGCCCCTCGCCAGATCATGTCTTTGCAGGCGCGTATGCTCCGACGCCACGCTCCTTTGTCTCCGCGTGACGATGAAAACAATCGGGAGATGGGGAAGATTGGTTAGCCTGGAGAATGTGGGAGAATGTATGGGGAAACAGGGCTGATTTGATCTGTGTTCATACACACCCCTTTCCTCGCCTCGCCTTGGCACATTCTAGGCTGTCATATGAAACCTAAAGGAAGATGATGTTCTTGTGATGGTGCACGAATAACAACATCCCAATGAGGAAAAGACCAATGCAGTATTGTGTGGGTGGGTGGACAGCTGACAGCTGATCCTGGGTCAGAACTAGATGTTCAGAAGCATATGGACCCTGATTAATAAGGTTTCAGTATAGTTCTCATCCCATATCCTGCAGTAACCAATCAAATGTAGTTTTTTGGCATAACGTTCATACTGTCAGTACATATTGCCAAAAGTACCCCTAGCCCTATAGGGCGAGCGATGAGATGGCATGTGGGATATGAGATGGTTGGGGGGCCCTCCCTTGCCCCAGCCCTGCCCGTGGTGTCAGCCTGGGGGCAGAGCTTGGCCCTCCCTGGTCCTTGGCCCGTTGCCCTTCGCAGCAGCAGCTTGTGCGAGGCGTGGGAAGCAGTGGGGCGTCTGCGGGGGGTGTTAGGTGGTTGGGCCTGCTTCACTGAAGCGTGGAGCTAGTCAGGCTGCGTTCCTGCTCTCCACTGCCCCAACTGCTCGTGGTGGATATATTGTGGGCACATTGTGGGCACAGACTGAGCACTGGTGTGGGCAGTGCCAGGTGATTCCAGGTCACTGGGAACTGCTGGAGGCCAGCGAGGTGCCAACCCTGATCTGTCTGCCCGTCGCTGCCGTTGGAATGCACTCGCTCCCGAAGCCCCCTAACCGTGTTCAAAGAGCAGGGGGGGGGGGAAAGCAGGGATGAAGGGAGGAGGGTTTGGATGCAGCTGGGGTTTCAATTAAATATGAAGATGAAAAGGTTCCCAAACACATGGTCAACTGTGGACAGTTAGCAGTCTGAGCATACAAGATGCTTCCTTTCCGCCTGTGTTCGATCAAACATGGGATCAGAGTATTGCAAAACACATCTTGGCCATGTTCCAATTCCGTAGTACTATACCATTTAATTAGAACACATGCCCAATACATTCTAGTAAGTGGTACTGCATGCTTGTGCGACATATTGGAACACAGCCTTATTTATTTATAACCATCATCACAGCTCAAGGAGAATGAGTTCTGATATCTGGAATGTTTGTCATTATAGCTTTAAGGACGGACTCTCATTCTGTGTCTCTTTTGAGAGGTAGGTTTACACAGCTGGTCATGGACAGGCTAGCCTAGCCGTTCCCAGAGAAACAGATCAGCAGAATGGGCTAACTTGGTGGTGGTTGGAATGCAGATGCCACATGATGTCGGGATCAAATATGCCTAATAGGTTGTCTATTACTCCGGCGGTCTTTTTCCACCCCTTACTTACATGATCCTATTCAAATACCACCCCTCCACATTCTCAGGGCTGAACTTGGAGTCAAATGTTGCCATGTTGAGGTACTGTTTTGACTGCCTGTTAAAAATGTACCAATTACTGTAATTATGTTTTACACAGAATGTAAAAATGGCTTTATTTTTGGCAATGATTTTCTCAACGGGCGCAGTTAGCTTAAGTTTCCTGCCCCCTGTAGCATGTCTGTGAATAAGTGGCCTGAAACTTAACCCCTTACATGTCTAGCTCGCAGACCTAACAAAGGCTTGCTTAATAAACAACAGGTGGAGATTACCAGGCAAATGCTTACTTCCCTACAATGCGGAGAGAGAAAAGATATGAGTGATAAAAAGATAACAACACAAAGAATAAATACACAATGAGTAACGATAACTTGGTACCAGTACCGAGTCCATGTGCAGGGGTACGAGGTCATTGAGGTAGATATGTATATGGGTAGGGGTAAGGTTACTGGGCAACAGGAGAGATAATAAACAGTAGCAGCAGGGTATGTGATGAGTTGCCAGTTAGGAAAACAGTGTAGACCGTGGTGACGAGTTACAGAAGTTCAGGAGTTTCTCACAAGGTGACACAGCACACACGCACACGCACGCACGCACGCACGCACGCACGCACGCACGCACGCACGCACGCACGCACGCACGCACGCACGCACACACACACACACACACACACACACACACACACACACACACACACACACACACACACACACACACACACACACACACACACACACACACACACACACACAGTAACTGGAATGGTTACTAATAGGACTGCGCAACTGGAGTGTGAGTGTGTTGCCGTGTGTTTCAGGTGTAGCGTGTAGGGCACAGATTTCTCACAGCTCAGTCACGATACTGTGTGTGTGCACGTTTGTTTGCTTTTGTCTGTGTTTTAATAGGGCAGGTCAACTTACACTCAGATTCACTGCATCAACTTCAGGTCGGATTCACTGCATCACTGTTTATCAATCAGTGCCAAGACTTTGCGTAATTGAATTTGTCTCTTTTGTCTCTTTTGTCTCTTTTGTCTCTCTTTTGTCTCTTTCCTTTTCCTCACACACTGCAGTTGGATGACAAACAAACCAGAACTTTCTTATTTTGCGCTGGAGAGTATTGTCCTACAAACTACTAATTCAATGGGGACTTCAACATCCATATTCATCTACTATATCCATATTTATCTACTATAGCTACTACCTTGGTAGTCTTTTTAACACAGGACTTTCCCCAGGTGAGTCAAAGAAGAAACTCATTGTTGGAGTCTCAGCGCAATTCCGATGCCGTGAAATTGCCCTATTTCTAATCCTAAGAGTTATTTTGTAGGCTAACAATGGTGGCTGGTGGGCAATGAAACCACAGCATTACAGTACCTCTTCTTGTTTCTTGCCTTTGGATATGTTGCTAATATGGAAGGTATGCCTGGCCTAAAGGAGTTGTCTGTTGCTTCCAGACAGGTAGCTACAGTAATATGGAATACTAAACGTTGTTTTGTGGGGTAGCAATATGATGGTGACTGGCTGGCATTGAAACCGCAGCAGGACAATTCCTCTTGTCTGTAGCTTTCAAACATGTTACAGTATGTTGTTAATTAGTATGGAAGGCATGCCTGGCCGAGAGAACTGTTAGTCAGTCAGGCAGTGATACCTTGGGAAAAGCTCTAAAGAGGCCATCGTTATCAGTGCCAGCACATGAGCTTGCCACTTTCTCTCATTAGCAAAATGATTGAGCTCGCGTGAGATTGGGGGGGCTTGTCTGTTCTACAGTTTTCATAGAAATAGAACGCTAGACACTGTATCTCTATAACTGTGTGGATGTTTATGGTTGTCAAAGTGGAATGCTTTTCGTGCTTTTTGTGTGCAATTTTTGTCAAGGCGTAGGCTAGTGTGTCTCTGTTTAGTGTGTAGTGTCTAGTTGCTGTCCCCTATACCCTTTCTGTTTGTTGTTTGTTGACGTGTTGGTAAACCACAGTGCTGTTAGCTAGTTGTTTGGCAGAACACAGTGCATGGAGCACTGACAGAGAGAGCCTGCCTGACTGTGTCCCAATGAAAAACGATCTGCTATTCACTTGCTTCTCTCTCTCTCTCTCTCTCTCTCTCTCTCTCTCTCTCTCTCTCTCTCTCTCTCTCTCTCTCTCTCTCTCTCTCTCTCTCTCTCTCTGTGTTCAGGGAGAAACTGGCCGTGGCTCGCCTGCAGAGGGAAGTCGCACGAAGCAAAAGTGAAGGAACAATGGTACTGTTGATGCTCTGTCTTACACACAGACACACCACACACACACGCATTATCAGTCTTAAACCCACAGCCCACAGTTGTAGTCATGCCAGTCCTGCTCGGTCATCGACCAAGGTCACTGCACTGCTAACTTTCCTCAACCAAAAACATATATTTACGTTGGGTCTTGCAGCACTATTCCGGGTGGCAATTCTAGGTCTTGCTCCCATCGCGATGGTATTATCATCGCTCATTAGTGCTGCAGATTTCAGGGATGACGTCAAATGTAGCGCTTAAACACACACGCACACACAGACAGACACACACAGACACACACAGCGGTTGTATAACAAGGGGAAAGCAGACCAGGGAGCCAGTAGTGCTGACGCAGAGGGCGTGAGGTAGGGTTCGCAGTGAGTGGACTGACAGTGTGACAGAGCAGATACCAGCTGACCACAGTCTCTAGAGCGACAGCCAGGCCTTGGACTCAGCTGTTTAGAACCGCAGTAAAGCCCCAAATAGCTTCATAAAAGAGCGCTATGGCAGCAATCCTAAAGCAGACTTAAGATTGACATACTCTAGGATCACCATATCTACAATGCTTTTTCGTGGTGGTAGTGGTCTCGAGTTCCAGCATTTTAGAAGTCCGCCTGAGAATACCGAGTTAAAAGCCTGGGCTCGTAACATTAAAACACAGTAGAACAGACATGGATATGAACAACACTATATACTGTATAGAGTGGCAAGCATACGCATCATGACAATGGCCGCATACTGTACATAGCCTTCTTTGTATAGATGGTCCTGTATGGCTCAGTTGGTAGAGCATGGTGCTTGCACTGCCAGGGTTGTGGGTTTGATTCCCACATGGGACCAGTATGAAAATGTATGCACTTATTGCTGTAAGTTGCTCTGGATAAAAACATCCGCTAAATGACGATGTCGATGGTAAGAGAAATGTTTCCTGGAAGCACCTCACTGAGACGGTGATGTTTACCATGGAGTCTTTGGAAAAGACTTGGATGTTAGTTCGTGACTGTGAAGAACGACCTACCCAGTGTATTGATTTCTGCATTGCGGTTCCTGAGGCATGCTGTAGCTGTCTGCAAGGTCAGACGTGACCATGCAATCAGAGTCACATGTGTCTTAACACAGTGCAGGCTCTCGCTGTTGAGGCTCACTGTAGCAAATCCCATACAGTCCCAGCACAAGAGAAGGAAGTTCCCACATAGCTCTTATCTCAGGCTCCATTGGGAAACTCTGTGTGTCAGCACCTCGTCCTGTAGTCAGTCAGACTAAGAGACTGATTAGCCTCTGACCTTAGTGAAGAGCTAGGAGGGAAATATCTACTGCCTGGCTGTGCGAGGCTTTCTCTGACTACTGCTTCTTCGAGTCATGAGAGTGGATGCCATGCTAATTACAACTCCGGGTGTGTTTGTGAGGAAAGGGGGGTGGAGGAGGGATGAGTTATCTATGCCAGACAGGAGGAGGGGAAGGGAGTGGTAAAAGAAGAATGTGGGGTGTGTGTGTGTGTCTTTCTGAGCTCCATTTTGAAATTGGGATTATCCCTCCTCTCACACACACATGCCTAGGAGATGCTCCTCTCCGCTGGGAGCTCAGGCATGGTCTTTAGGGTCTTTAATAGAAATCAAACAAGAGGGCTGCATCAGGGAGATAATTGTTAATGTGATGGCAAGGTGAAATAGAGAGTAACCTCCTCACACACACAGACAAGTAATGATATACAGATACCAACACAGACACACACACAGCCTCCAGAAGACGACAGATGAAATGCTGTAGACTTTGAAGTGTGCATCTCTGACCCTCCTCTTTAACTAGTTATGCTCTCTTCTCTGTGGTGGGAGGGAGGGAGGGAGTGAGGGAGTGAGGGAGGGAGGGTTTTGATTTTGTAATACAACACTCGATGTTAATACAACTGAGTAACAAGTCTTAACTTTAGCTAGTGTTTTAAATTGGGGGGTACAGTTGCGCAAAACCATGGCAACTGCCAATGACATGGGTCTTAGACTTCTGTATCATTCTTCATTGGGCATTTAATGTTTGTTATCAGAACTTAAACTGCAGGAGTTTGTAAAAAAGCAATACATATGTATCAAGTGTCTCAGAGTAGGAGTGGTGATCTAGGATCAGTTTCTCATCCTGTCCATGTAACCCTATTCAAATCAGCACTCCTACTCAGAGACCCTTGATAGATATGGCCCCTGGTCTTCTAAATGAGAATTGTGGTTAAGATACTGAGTCCCTATATGATAGACATGACTTATATGCATTGGTTTATTGGTTATAAGGAGATGTTGTTATAGCCATACCTGCCAGACCTTGAAAGTGCTGTGTACTGCTTAAACATTATCTTAAGCCCTGCGGGGTGTTTAATCAGCCAGCCCCACCCAGCCACCTTCCGTTCAAACTCAGCCAGGAAGAAAAACACTGGATCCCCCACAAGGTATTTGATGATGAGCTCTGGTAACTGGTCGTGTTTATGCTCAGAGAAGGCAGAACACAGGCCCAGTCACTCCAACAAGCGTGGCCTGTCTTTCTCCAGTCAAACCCTCTCATTCAGTACCAGTCGCTGCTGTGGGTTTCCCCTGGAATTCAGAATTCTGGAATTCTTCACATCGAAGCCAGCCCAGAGAGAGAGAGAGGAGTATTTGGGCTTGGCTGGCTGGCTGGGGAGGGAGGGAGGGAGGGAGGGAGGGAGGGAGGGAGGGAGGGAGGGAGGGAGGGAGGGAGGGAGGGAGGGAGGGAGGGAGGGAGGGAGGGAGAGGTGGAGGGAGAGAGAGAGAGAAGTTTTTAAAAAAGTGTGGCTTCTGAGGTCGCTAGGTGCTGCGGCTGAGATTATGACCACTGGAAGCGGCTGTATAAACAACGTGGGAAAACAAACGCTGCACTTTGTGTGAAACACACTTTTTTCCCCCGAGGCACACCATGGTATCACAGCTTAATAGACCCATCATGAAGTGTAGATGCGTACAGCTTGCATGCACAGACACATTCACACACGTGCAAGTCTACACACACACACGCACACACACACACTCACACACACTTTATTTCTCCTTCCTTGATTACTGCATGCGATTCGCTCACGCTTGAATGAAACTCAAGCGAAAGGGATTGAAACATTCTCTCATCAGCATCGCATTCGAGGCTATTCAGCAGTCTCATTTACTCCAAAGGATCCAAATGCACCAGTGGTAATTCATGGTAATTCATGGGGGAAAATGCACTTAAACGGGGTACTGTTACAAATCTAAGTCTTAAAAGAGATCTGGACAAACACACAGTGCAGTAGGCCAAATGGATGATGAACCAAGAAAGTGTGCCTATGCATTCTAGCTATAAGCTCTCCATTAGTGGGGAAAGAGAGAAAGGGATTCCATAGTGAGTTGAAGCAATAGAAATAGCATTACTTATATTCTAGAATTGTGCTAGTATAATAGCCTACTTCCATTCTATAGTATACTCCTTGTATGTCTATGGTTGAAGTCTGTGTGGTGGACTGAGGTCTGTGTGGAGACAGCATGGAGATGCCTTTGACAGCTGTTTGGAGGATCTTTGTCACTGGTGAGGGACTGGGGACCGAGGGGACCGCTGGGAACTCAGGTGCTGTCTCTACAGATTGGGGCTTATCAGCCATGTGCCGGGAGAGAGGGATCCCAGTGATGGCTGTCACCCCTCGTCACCCATCTCAATGTGTGAAACCACTATGGGGACCATAACCACTGGGATCCCTCTCTCCCATAGTGGTTTCACTCATTGAGATGGGTGACGAGGGGTGACAGCCAAGCTTAAATCGCATCTCCACAGAGCCAGCAGTCTCTGGACGGAGCACGTGTGGTGGGGTGGGGGGGGGTTGGGGTGTGTGTGTGCTTACGTTTCTGCGCGCGCGTGTGTGTGCCTTACGTTTCTGTGTGTGTGTGCCTCTCTCTTTCTCTTTCTCTCTCTCTCTCTTTCTCTGTGTGGATGGACAGGGTGTGGGTCCCTTGGCAATGATAAATGGGCCACTCATACGGTTTACCATATCCCAGGGTTTGTGTATACTGTACATCCGGAGTGGCTGCCTACGTGAGAGCAATAGCCAGGCTCTAACGTAATGGTTTGCCCTGCATGATAATTGAATTTATGGACTCCCCAGGGACCTGTGGGGCAGTGATTTCTAGGGAATAGCATGAGTTTCAGTTTACACCATCCTCTGTATTTTGAAGATAAGTATTATTTTAGCAAATGGCCATGTTCAAGAATATAATCATATTTGATATTGCAATTTAAATATGGATTTTATGGTAATTGTTCTCTGCTCAATGTACCAAGGGCAGAGCTACTACTAAGAACCTACCTGAAATTAAATTGTTATTTAGAAAATGTATTATTTCAGTGCAATTAGGCTAAGAGAGTAAAGGCACTTCAGGCAAACATGCTACATGGCATGCTACATGACATGTTACATGATCTGCTACATGATGACATGCTACATGATGACATGCTACATTACATGCTACATGACATGCTACTTTTTAAAGCATTTGGTTGTTGTTGTTGTCATAATAGCATGTAAATACCTATATTCTGTATTGTAGTGAACACACATTGTTTAGCCTACAGTTTGCCAGTCAGACAAATCCCCTTGTTACACTTCTTCCAGCAGAATCCAGACTGGTCAATATACTGCCAGCCTGGCAGGCAGACAGGCAGACAGGCAGACAGTAAACTGCATGTATTATTGATGAAGGAGGAGGAAACTGCACGGGGCTTTGTGTCCCTGATGTTTGTGTTGCAGTACTGGGCCAAGGAGATATTCTCCAGACCTTTGATGCAGCGAGGCCTCCCAGCCGCATACTGAGGTGCACTGTGTAATGAAGAGATTATTGAGTGAGAGAGGGGCACACACACACACACACTACCCTCTCTTTCCTGACCCTTACACACACACACACACACACACACACACACACACACACACACACACACACACACACACACACACACACACACACACACACACACACACACACACACACACACACACACTACCCTCTCTTTCCTGACCCCTACACACACACACACACACACACACACACACACACACACACACGCACACATTCACTGATAACATTGCACAGACTGCAGCTGGCGCACAATGTGGCCTTGAGAGACACAGTCGTCTCTAATTAATTTAAAATCTCCTCCGGATCATGGAGGGGTATCAGGGGGTTACGGAAGGTCCAGTAATTCACTACTGAGAACCCTGTCTGTCTGTCCCTTATGAATAAATGACAACACAATGCTGTAGAATTACACAGCCATGCTAGGACTGTGTCGAGTGCAACTGGGTTACTGTAGCATGGAGCAATCAAGCCCAGTTACATATGCTGTATATTATGACAGAAACATGATTTGAAGTTATGATTCTATGTTTATACCATATGTATATATTTTGATAATGATGGATCGTATGCATACACCCAGCTCCAAATCCCGTGCCTTGTTTCACAGGGGTTGGGTTAAATGCGGAAGACACAGTTTGGTTGAATGTATTCAGTTGTGCAACTGACTAGGCAGTCCAATGTTTCACTCTTCACCGAACAATGCTGTAGTAATATTTGGATGAAATCACTGGCCTTGCTTATTTCCCCGCCCTACCTTCCCAGGTAATAGCATGATAATCCCATTGAGTTCAAAGTTAATCCTGAATACCCAGCTACAATCCCTAGGCAGAGCCACTCTCCAAACCTTGAGGAGTCAGCAGGACCATAATGCATCTCATCTGACAGGTTATATGACTGATAAGAGTAAAGGAGACATTAAATGTGACAAAAGTAACCGATTCATTATTGTTCTAGGATCAGTTTTCCCTTTTAGATCATAATGGATACGATTATATGGACAAGGAGGACTTGATCCTAGATCAGCACTAGATCAGCACTCCTACTCTGAGACACTTTGTGTATATGGGCCTAGACAGATGTGTTTTTTTTGGGAAGAGAAGGCCATCTACTGGACAGAGAGGGAAGAACATCCGTGCAGACAGGTTACTGCCATGCAAGCTAATCATAATCAGAGGTATAATCCTTTTGTTTGTCACTTGAGACATCAAAGTAAATATTGCTTTAGAAAGAATGCTTATGCTAGTTTTTCTCCTGATTTCCTGAACAGTTTTCCCTCACATTGAGTTGATCCTCTTTTTGACAATACTGAATGTCGTCTAGTCTAGCTGCAGCTTAATGTTCAGCTTAATGTTCGTGGTTGGTTTTAGCACGTTAGAGTATGCTTTCAATTATCAGGCTTGGTATCATGGGGCAAGGCCAATTGCCATACGCATATAAAGTCTGTGGACAGTAAATACTTCAGCTGTGAAATACTGTAATGTCTCGCTAGGATTTTCTGGCAACATAAAGATATGTTAAAGTTGGATTTAACGGATCTGGGCCTTGTTAAATGGCAGAAATTATACATTGAACAAAAGCAGAAGACTGCCTTTAATGTAATGTATGCTGTTATAAGTGTGTTGTTGTCGAAGCTCTTGGCAAGGCTTAGTATGCAGACGTAGGTGTAGCGTTCCAACTTGCACCCTATTCCCTATGTAGTGCTCTACTTTTGACCAGGGCCCTTGGAGAGATTATCGAGTAGTATGTAGGGAATAGGGTGCCATTTGGGGCTGATACATTTTTTTTATTGCATGGTTGTTGTGCCTGGGGTGTTTTTAAGTAGATGTGGTGAACAAAAGGCAGGGACAATGGACAATTGTGGGAACCCAGGCCAAATCACTGAACAGTGTCATTTGCAGTTGTGTTTGAGGCAAATTGGACCTTTGCATATAGAGGTGATTTTAACATACAGTAAACATCTTTGGCAATTAGTGTGGGTATTTGAACAATCGGTCGACACATTTTTGATGTCAAGTCATTTAAGTTGCAATAAGTCCAGTACAATATGTTTTGTCAATTGCTTGTAACTCCTTGAATCCCTTAAATATTAGATCAAAATACCGCAATTTACCTTTAATTTTCTGATTAGATGTTTTTGTTTAAACCTGTTTATGTTAGAGTTGGCTCATTTTTATGATAGAAAACCCATCTCTTCTGAAAGAGAAAAGGTCTAGTTTCCAAAAAGGTCACTAAACATTCTAAAGCGATTACTCAAACTCATGTTCAGTTGTTCAACTCCGGTCTAACTAGTCATGGTGAAGGAACTCATTTGGCTTTGGTCCAGCTCTAACTTGGCACCAGCCCTGTGATAGTGGGTTTATGTTCCTGCAGTGGCGTGTTATTTACGGCAGCCATTACCTGTGATGGAGAGGCTCCCTGGTGCGTAAAAGTCGCTCCACATAGTATCCCTGGATTTACGGCCATGTTGAAGAGCTGGGGCTGGTTTTAGTTGTGAATAGGGTTTAATGCTCAACTGCTTCAACGGATTAAAGTCTTGGGCCAAGTCACAGAGTTAGAGTGAAACATGGTTATTTATTGGATGGCATTCAACTCTAACACACTGTGCTCACAACTGAAGGAGCCAAAAGCCCCCCCCCCTTGAGAAAAAAACTGTTTTGTCATTGTTTTGTATTTAACTTATTATATATATATATTTTTTTGTCTGGAAACTCCTGGTTGTGGTGTTGCAGTAGCGTCGGGCACCTTTTTCATTCAGTGTTACTTTGTCCTTCTCTTTTAGACATTAACATGTTTTCATTGTTTTCATTTAGAAGACACTCTTATCCAGAGCAATTTACAGTTAGTGCATTAATCTTAAGACAACCACATATCTCAGTCATCAATACAGTAGCTATCAGCAAAGTCAGTGCTAGTGTGTGGGGGGGTGGGGGGGGGGGGGGGGGGATCAAGTGCGAGTGTTAGGCACTTTTGGGGGGAGGGGGGGGGGATCAAGTGCGAGTGTTAGGCACTTTTGGGGGGAGGGGGGAGAGGTGGTACGAGGAAGGGTGCTGTGGGATTATTTAAGATACTCTTTGAAGAAGTAGGGTTTCAAATGTAATGTCTAGGAGCAGGGTAATAGTGACAATGGGTAGTGTATATGGGTTGTTTTGGTATTCACACTAACCATTAGTAGTGTCTAGGGGTAGGGTATATGGGTTGTTTTGGTTTTCACACTAACCATTAGTAGTGTCTAAGGGTAGGGTATATGGGTTGTTTTGGTTTTCACACTAACCATTAGTAGTGTCTAGGGGTAGGGTATATGGGTTGTTTTGGTATTCACACTAACCATTAGTAGTGTCTAGGGGTAGGGTATATGGGTTGTTTTGGTTTTCACACTAACCATTAGTAGTGTCTAAGGGTAGGGTATATGGGTTGTTTTGGTTTTCACACTAACCATTAGTAGTGTCTAGGGTAGGGTATATGGGTTGTTTTGGTATTCACACTAACCATTAGTAGTGTCTAGGGGTAGGGTATATGGGTTGTTTTGGTATTCACACTAACCATTAGTAGTGTCTAGGGGTAGGGTATATGGGTTGTTTTGGTTTTCACACTAACCATTAGTAGTGTCTAGGGATAGGGTATCGGGGTTGTTTTGGTATTCACACTAACCATTAGTAGTGTCTAGGGGTAGGGTATATGGGTTGTTTTGGTATTCACACTAACCATTAGTAGTGTCTAGGGGTAGGGTATATGGGTTGTTTTGGTATTCACACTAACCATTAGTAGTGTCTAGGGGTAGGGTATATGGGTTGTTTTGGTTTTCACACTAACCATTAGTAGTGTCTAAGGGTAGGGTATATGGGTTGTTTTGGTTTTCACACTAACCATTAGTAGTGTCTAGGGGTAGGGTATATGGGTTGTTTTGGTATTCACACTAACCATTAGTAGTGTCTAGGGGTAGGGTATATGGGTTGTTTTGGTTTTCACACTAACCATTAGTAGTGTCTAAGGGTAGGGTATATGGGTTGTTTTGGTTTTCACACTAACCATTAGTAGTGTCTAGGGTAGGGTATATGGGTTGTTTTGGTATTCACACTAACCATTAGTAGTGTCTAGGGGTAGGGTATATGGGTTGTTTTGGTATTCACACTAACCATTAGTAGTGTCTAGGGGTAGGGTATATGGGTTGTTTTGGTTTTCACACTAACCATTAGTAGTGTCTAGGGATAGGGTATCGGGGTTGTTTTGGTATTCACACTAACCATTAGTAGTGTCTAGGGGTAGGGTATATGGGTTGTTTTGGTATTCACACTAACCATTAGTAGTGTCTAGGGGTAGGGTATATGGGTTGTTTTGGTATTCACACTAACCATTAGTAGTGTCTAGGGGTAGGGTATATGGGTTGATTTGGTATTCACATGAACCATTATAGGGTCTAGGGGTAGGGTATAGGGGTTGATTTTATATTCACACTAACCATTAGTAGTGTCTAGGGGTAGGATATATGGGTTGTTTTGGTATTCACACTAACCATTAGTAGTGTCTAGGGGTAGGGTATAGGGGTTGCTTTGGTATTCACACTAACCATTAGTAGTGTCTAGGGTTAGGGTATAGGGGTTGATTTTATATTCACACTAACCATTAGTAGTGTCTAGGGGTAGGGTATCGGGGTTGATTTGATGTACAGTTATATAGGTAGTTTGATTTGAGAGTAATACAGATTTGCTATATTAAGGCCTCTGTAGTATATATGGAGGTTTGAAATGTGTCATTCATGTGGTAAGGAGCCTGGTTTGTGCTATAGTTGGCTCCTTGGTTAGTTCCTCTCCTGCACGCTGCTTGAGCTAGTGTGTTGTTCAATAGCCACTAGATGGCCCTGCAGTACTTGTTTTGTGAAATTGTCTGCTTTCAATTCCATCTTGGTTACCATGCAGTGGACAACCTAATGAACAAGATCTTGGTAGTATTGCATATATCAGAAATAACATAATGATGATTAAAAAGCTTTGTTAAGTTTTGCTTTTTCAAATGAACTCATGTGTTATATGTGATAGCCACCAAGGTAAATATTTTATACCTATATATTTTTTAATAGAGGTGAAGGAAAGGCCTTACTTTGTTTGCTCTAAGGCTCTATGCCACATGGAGTGTTGAACTAGTTGATTTTGGACAAGGTTATTCACTAAATTAGTGACTCAGCACTATATATTTAATGGCTGACCAAGGTATTTATTATTAAGCACCTTTTAGTGTTTAAATGTAAAAAAAAATGTTTTACCCCTTTTCATGGTATCCAATTGGTAGTTACAGTCTTGTCTCATCGCTGCAACTCCCGTACGGACTCAGGAGAGGCAAAGGTCGAGAGCCATGCGTCCTCCGAAACACAACCCAACCTAGCCGCACTGCTTCTTGACACAATGCACATTCAACCCGGAAGCACCAATGTGTCGGAGGAAACACCGTACACCTGGCGACCTGGTCAGCATGCACTGCACCCGGCCCGACACAGGAGTCACTAGTGCACAATGAGACAAGGATATCCTTGCCGGCCAAACCCTCCCTAACCTGGACGACGCTGGGCCAATTGTGCGCAGCCCCATGGGCCTCCCGGTCGCAGCCGGCTGCGACAGAGCCTGGGCTCGAACCCAGAATCTCTGGTGGAATCCTTAGACCACTGCGTTACCCAGGAGGCCTCTTTTAGTGTTTCTATCCAGATGCAGTCTGACTGACCCTGTTCAGGACAACAGTACATATAACAGACAGAAGTCAGAAGAAGGGACTTGTGCTTTTATAAGATGTCCATATAGGGAGATGTCCATATAGGGAGATGTCCATATAGGGAGATGTCCATATAGGGAGATGTCCATATAGGGAGATGTCCATATAGGGAGATGTCCATACAGTGTCAAGAAAAAGTATGTGAACCCTTTTGAAAGAGCAAAACCTGGATTTCTGCATTGGTCATACAATTTGATCTGATCTTCATCTAGGTCACAACAATAGACACACCGTCTGCTTAAACTAATAACACACAAACAATTATACTTGTTCATGTCTTTATTGAACACACTGTGTAAACATTCACAGGTCCAGGGTGGGAAAGGTATGTGAACCCTTGGATTTAATAACTGGTTGACCCTCCTTTGGCAGCAACAACCTCAACCCAACGTGTTCTGTAGTTTCGGATCAGACCTGCACAACGGTTAAGAGGGATTTTGGACCATTCCTCTTTACAAAACTGTTCCAGTTCAGCAATATTCTTGGGACGTCTGGTGTGAACTTCTTTCTTGAGGTCATGTCACAGCATCACAATTGGGTTGAGGTCAGGACTCTGACTGGGCCATTCCAGAAGGCGTATTTTCTTCTGTTGAAACCATTCTGTTGTTGATTTACTTCTGTGTTTTGTGTCATTGTCCTGTTACATCACCCAACTTCTGTTGCGCTTCAATTGGCAGACAAATAGCCTAACATTCTCCTGCAAAATGTCTTGATAAACTTGGGAATTCATTTTTACGTTGATGATAGCAAGCTGTCCAGGCCCTGAGGCAGCAAAGCAGCCCATACCATGATGCTCCCTCCACCATACTTTACAGTTGGGATGAGGTTTTGATGTTGGTGTGCTGTGCCTTTTTCTCTCCACACATAGGGTTGTGTGTTCCTTCCTAACAACTCAACTGTAGTTTGAGCTGTCCACAGAATATTTTGGCAGAAGCGCTGTGGAACATCCAGGTGCTCTTTTGCGAACTTCAGATGTGCAGCAATTTTCTTTTTGGACAGCAGTGGCTTCTTCTGTGGTGTCCTCCCATGAACATCATTCTTGTTTATTGTTTTACATATTGCAGACTTGTCAGAAATGGTAGCATGTTCCAGAGATTACTGTAAGTCTTTAGCTGATACTCTAGGATTCTTCTTAACCTCATTGAACATGCTGTGCTCATGCAGTCATTTTTGCAGGATGGCCACTCCTAGGGAGAGTAGCAACAGTGCTGAACTTTCTCCATTTATAGACAATGTGTCTTACCGTGGACTGGTGAACATTTAGAGACGGAGATACTTTTGTAACCCTTTCCAGCTTTATGCAAGTCAACAATTCTTAATCTTAGGTCTTCTGAGATCTCTTTTGTTTGAGGCAATGCTTCTTGTGAATAGCAAACTTAAATTTTGTGAGTGTTTTTTATAGGGCAAGGCAGCGCTATCTCCAATCTCGTCTCATTGAATGGACTCCAGGTTAGCTGACTCCTGACATTAGCCTACGGGTTCACATACTTTTCCCAACCTACACTGTGAATGTTTAAATTATGTATTCAATATAGACAACATAGAAAAATACTACATTTGTGATTTACTAGTTTAAACACACTATGTTTGTCTATTGTTGTCTTAGATGAAGATCAGATCAAATTTAATCACCAATTTATGCAGAAATCATGGTAATTCCAAGGGGTTCACATAGTTTTTCTTGCCACTGTAGTAAGACATCCATATAGTAAGACATCCATACTGTAAGACTTATAGTAAGACATTCATATAGTAAGACTTATAGTAAGACATCCATATAGTAAGACTTATAGTAAGACATCCATATTGTAAGACTTATAGTAAGACATCCATACTGTAAGACTTATAGTAAGACATTCATATAGTAAGACTTATAGTAAGACATCCATATAGTAAGACTTATAGTAAGACATCCATATTGTAAGACTTATAGTAAGACTTATAGTAAGACATCCATATAGTAAGACTTATAGTAAGACATCCATATAGTAATATACAGTTGAAGTCGGAAGTTTACATACACTTAGGTTGGAGTCATGAAAACTCGTTTCTAAATCACTAGACAAATTTCTTGTTAACAAACTATAGTTTTGGCAAGTTGGTTAGGACATCTACTTTGTGCATGACACAAGTCATTTTTCCAACAATTGTTTACAGACAGATTATTTAACTTATTATTCACTGTATCACAATTCCAGTGGGTCATAAATTTGCATACACTAAATTGACTGTACCTTTAAACAGCTTGGAAAATTCCAGAAAATGTATTTCAAGGCCTACCTTCACACTCAGTGCATCTTTGCTTGAATCAAAAGAAATCAGCCAAGAGCTCAGGAAAAAAATTGGTGATCCTAATTGACCCAAAACAGGGATTTTTTTACTCGGATTAAATGTCAGGAATTGTGAAAAACTGAGTCTAAATGTATTTGGCTAGGGTGTAAACTTCCGACTTCAACTGTATTTCATAACATCTATTTGCATTTGTAATTCTACAGTTCAGGAGAACAATATCATGTTTCTAATTCGAGCTCCTAAAGCCGTCCCAGTTGCCATGGCACAAAATGGATACCCAGTGTAATGCAGCACTCTGCACTGTAATAATAAAAAGTTGTTGATTCAAATATACAATTGTAAGGCAACCAGGATTGTGAGTATGCTTTAAAAATATATACAGTGCCTTGCGAAAGTATTCGCCCCCCTTGAACTTTGCGACCTTTTGCCACATTTCAGGCTTCAAACATAAAGATATAAAACTGTATTTTTTTGTGAAGAATCAACAACAAGTGGGACACAATCATGAAGTGGAACGACAAATAAAAAAACTGAAAAATTGGGCGTGCAAAATTATTCAGGCCCTTTACTTTAAGTACAGCAAACTCTCTCCAGGAGTGCAAAAGACATGATACTGTGACGGAGATTTGTCTTCCAACAAGACAATGATCCAAAACATAAAGCAAAATATACAATGGAATGGTTAAAAAATAAACATATCCAGGTGTTAGAATGGCCAAGTCAAAGTCCAGACCTGAATCCAATCGAGAATCTGTGGAAAGAACTGAAAACTGCTGTTCACAAATGCTCTCCATCCAACCTCACTGAGCTCGAGCAGTTTTGCAAGGAGGAATGGGATAAAATTCAGTCTCTCGATGTGCAAAACTGATAGAGACATACCCCAAGCGACTTACAGCTGTAATCGCAGCAAAAGGTGGCGCTACAAAGTATTAACTTAAGGGGGCTGAATAATTTTGCACGCCCAATTTTTCAGTTTTTGATTTGTTAAAAAAGTTTGAAATATCCAATAAATGTCGTTCCACTTCATGATTGTGTCCCACTTGTTGTTGATTCTTCACAAAAAAATACAGTTTTATATATTTATGTTTGAAGCCTGAAATGTGGCAAAAGGTCGCAAAGTTCAAAGGGGCCGAATACTTTCGCAAGGCACTGTATATAATTGTTGAGCAAACTCACAATCCTATTGTAGCTGGGGTAATAAGTTAATTGTTTCAGTATGATATGTTGGATAAAGGAATAAAGACAGACACCAATGTCAGGTTCAATAGCCTTGTTTGTGCATTGTACAAATCCCTACAACTGGAGTCCGGGGAACAGTCTGGCTAGTCGATTACCTATCAACTAGACTCTGTAACATCATCCTTTTCAATAGAAAGTTAGACTCCGTAACATTAATCTTGTACATCTTCTGACCTAATGTCACGCCCTGACCATAGAGAGCCCTTGGAATCTCTATAGTGGTTTCGGTCAGGGTGTGACTAGGTGGGTGTTCTAGAATGTGTATTTCTATGTTGGTGGTTTTGTATGGTTCCCAATTAGAGGCAGCTGGTAATCGTTGCCTCTAATTGGGGATCATATTTAGGAAGCCCTATCTCCCACCTGCTTTGTGGGATATTGTGTTGTGTTTGTGCATGTGCACCGCTTCTTCACGTTTCGTTATTGGTGTATTGTTTTTGTGTAAAGTTTCACTGAAATAAAGATGTGGAACTTCAATCACGCTTGCCCGTGGTCCGCTCATTACGACGATCGTGACACCTAACCCTGATACACAATCCAGGTCTCAATTGTGTCAAGGCTTAAAAATCCTCCTTTAACCTGTCTCCTCTCCTTCCTCCACACATTTTGAAGTGGATTTAACAAGTGACATCAATAAAGGATCATGGCTTTCACCTGGATTCTCCTGGTCAGTCTATGTCAGGAAAAGAGCAGGTGTCCTTAATGTGTTGTACACTCAGTGTAAGTTAAAGCTTAAACCCTGCTGCTAGAATCACAGTGGAAAACAACTGCACTAATGCTAGATTTGTCTTCACTAAACATGGTTTTTAAAGACTCCACTGCAGGCTCACTGCTGAAAGATGATCAACTTTTTCTACAGAGACTCTAAAAGCAGAAAAGCTTCTGAACATCCCATTTTTTTTCTATGACCCTAATTGGAACATGCACTATGTCCTGAAGCCTCAGAAGTTACTCCAAAAGAAGAAACTGTCCTCGTTTCAGATTCTACACTTCAAAGGCTATGCGGCCTGCCTGCCTTCCTGCATGACCATGTCAAGGAAGAAGTTTCGAGTCAAAGATAATGTCGGGGTTCTGTGATAAAGTTTTGTGGGGCCAAACACTGCCTGCTTTACATCTAAACTTCCACAAGCTAGTTGAGTTTGGGGATTTCACTTGAATATACTTTAACACTGAAGACATGATTTGGAGAAAGTTAGTGCACTAACTTAACTATAATCTGTCTCCATATTGCAAAATCTACCTAGTTACAGTAAGTGACAGATTGATCACTGCATGCTGGGTAAGCCTCTTAGCCGTACAGTAGGTTTAACCACTCAACCATCTCCCTCTGTCGAGAGTGTAATAAGCTTATTGCCAAAATATAAGGATGTTTACTTCTGGTTAGAAAAAACAGAGGCCGTGACACTGTGTTGAACACAATAATGGTACCAAGTGAAACGAAATCTGCCCCTACCTCGTTCTCCAACTAATGTGCATGAATTGAGGAGAAAACTAAAGAGGAAATTGGGCATACCCTCCTCATGTCTGCCAAGAGTGGCTGAATTTCCTCTTCACTTGAACACTATAACATGCAGTAGAATATTAGGGGCTGTGATTATAGCAAAGGGAAATCGTGCCTCGAATAAACGCAGATACTGATAACCGTTTTATGGACATTCCATGATATATCTCATTCCCAGTGAAGGCTATAGTTATAGGAGATGCCTCAAAAGGAAGGAAGGAAAAGGGGATACCTAGTCAGTTGCACAGCTAAATACATTCAACCGAAGTGTGTCCTCCACATTTAAACCAATCCCTCAGATTCGACGTCAACGGCGCCCGGAGCAGTTGTTGTTGGGGGTTAACTGCCTTGTTCAAGGGCAGAATGAGAGATTCTTTCCACCTTGTTGGCTCGGGTATTCAAACCAGCAACTTTTCAGATACTGGCCCAACCGCCATCTGCCTCCTACACAGCATATAGCCACCAAGTTCATGGGTAGCTGACTATGGCTGTCTTACAATAGAAGTGTAATGTACATTTCATCATATGTGTCATTGAAAGTGAACATTGTAGTGGATGCATCAACATAGACTACAAGGCCATGGGAAGTTGACTATATATATGGATGTCTTAATATACAGTTGAAGTCGGGAAGTTTACATGCACCTTAGCCAAATACATTTAAACTCAGTTTTTCACAATTCCTGACATTTAATCCTAGTAAGAATTCCCTGTATTAGGTCAGTTAGATTCACCACTTTATTTTAAGAATGTGAAATGTCAGAATAATAGTAGAGAGAATAAGTTATTTCAGCTTTTATTTCTTTCATCACATTCCCATTGGGTCAGAAGTTTACATACACTCAAATAGTATTTGGTAGCATTGCCTTTAAATTGTTTAACTTGGGTTAAACGTTTCGGGTAACCTTTCACAAGCTTCCCACAATGAGTTGGGTGAATTTTGGCCCATTCCTCCTGACAGAGCTGGTGTAACTGAGTCAGGTTTGTAGGACTCCTTGCTCTACACTTGCTCTACACTCTTCAGTTCTGCCCACAAATGTTCTATAGGATTGAGGTCAGGGCTTTGTGATGGCCACTCCAATACCTTGACTTTGTTGTCCTTAAGCCATTTTGCCAAAACTTTGGAAGTATGCTTGGGGTCATTGTCCATTTGGAAGAACCATTTGCGACCAAGCTTTCACTTCCTGACTGATGTCTTGAGATGTTGCTTCAATATATCCACCTCATTTTCCTGCCATCTATTTTGTGAAGTGCACCAGTCCCTCCTGCAGAAAAGCACTACCACAACATGAGGCTGCCACCCCTGTGCTTCACGGTTGGGATGGTGTTCTTCGGCTTGCAAGCCTCCCCCTTTTTCCTCAAACATAACGGATGGTCATTATGGCCAAACAGTTCTATTTTTGTTTCATCAGACCAGAGGACATTTCTCCAAAGTGTACGAGCTTTGTCCCCATGTGCAGTTGCAAACCGTAGTCTGGATTTTTTATGTCAGTTTTGGAGCAGTGGTTTCTTCCTTGCTGAGCGGCCTTTCAGGTTATGTCAATACAGGACTTGTTTTACTGTGGATATAGATACTTTTGCACCTGATTCCTCCAGCATCTTCACAAGGCCCTTTGCTTTTGTTCTGGGATTGATTTGCACTTTTCGCACCAAAGTACGTTCATCTCTAGGAGACAGAACGCGTCTTCTTCCTGAGCGGTATGAAGGCTGCGTGGTCCCATGGTGTTTATACTTGCGTACTTATGTTTGTACAGATGAACTTGGTACTTTCAGGCATTTGGAAATTGTTCCCAATGATGAACCAGACTTGTGAAGGTCTACAATGTTTTTTTTCTGAGGTCTTGGCTGATTTCTTTAGATTTTCCCATGATGTCAAGCAAAGAGGCACTGAGTTTGAAGGTAGGCCTTGAAATACATCCACAGGTACACCGCCAATTGACTCAAATTATGTCAATTAGCTGATCAGAAGCTTCTAAAGCCATGACATAATTTTCTGGAATTTTCCAAGCTGTTTAAAGGCACAGTCAATTTAGTGTATGAACTTCTGACACACTTGAATTGTAATACAGTGAATAATAAGTTAAATAATCTGTCTGTAAACAATTGTTGGAAAAATTACTTGTGTCATGCACAAAGTAGATGTCTTAACCAACTTGCCAAAACTATAGTTTGTTAACAAGACATTTGTGTAGAGGTTGAAAAACGAGTTTTCCTGCCTCCAACCTAAGTACATGTAAACTTCTGACTTCAACTGTAGATGTTATATAGATGTTATGACACAGATGTTATGAACTAGATACAGTGCCTTGCGAAAGTATTCGGCCCCCTTGAACCTTGCGACCTTTTGCCACATTTCAGGCTTCAAACATAAAGATATAAAACTGTCTTTTTTTGTGAAGAATCAACAACAAGTGGGACACAATCATGAAGTGGAAGGACATTTATTGGATATTTCAAACTTTTTTAACAAATCAAAAACTGAAAAATTGGGCGTGCAAAATTATTCAGCCCCTTTACTTTCAGTGCAGCAAACTCTCTCCAGAAGTTCAGTGAGGATCTCTGAATGATCCAATGTTGACCTAAATGACTAATGATGATAAATACAATCCACCTGTGTGTAATCAAGTCTCCGTATAAATGCACCTGCACTGTGATAGTCTCAGAGGTCCGTTAAAAGCGCAGAGAGCATCATGAAGAACAGGGAACACACCAGGCAGGTCCGAGATACTGTTGTGAAGAAGTTTAAAGCCGGATTTGGATACAAAAAGATTTCCCAAGCTTTAAACATCCCAAGGAGCACTGTGCAAGCGATAATATTGAAATGGAAGGAGTATCAGACCACTGCAAATCTACCAAGACCTGGCCGTCCCTCTAAACTTTCAGCTCATACAAGGAGAAGACTGATCAGAGATGCAGCCAAGAGGCCCATGATCACTCTGGATGAACTGCAGAGATCTACAGCTGAGGTGGGAGACTCTGTCCATAGGACAACAATCAGTCGTATATTGCACAAATCTGGCCTTTATGGAAGAGTGGCAAGAAGAAAGCCATTTCTTAAAGATATCCATAAAAAGTGTTGTTTAAAGTTTGCCACAAGCCACCTGGGAGACACACCAAACATGTGGAAGAAGGTGCTCTGGTCAGATGAAACCAAAATTGAACTTTTTGGCAACAATGCCAAATGTTATGTTTGGCGTAAAAGCAACACAGCACATCACCCTGAACACACCATCCCCACTGTCAAACATGGTGGTGGCAGCATCATGGTTTGGGCCTGCTTTTCTTCAGCAGGGACAGGGAAGATGGTTAAAATTGATGGGAAGATGGATGGAGCCAAATACAGGACCATTCTGGAAGAAAACCTGATGGAGTCTGCAAAAGACCTGAGACTGGGACGGAGATTTGTCTTCCAACAAGACAATGATCCAAAACATGAATCCAATCGAGAATCTGTGGAAAGAACTGAAAACTGCTGTTCACAAATGCTCTCCATCCAACCTCACTGAGCTCGAGCTGTTTTGCAAGGAGGAATGGGGAAAAAATTCAGTCTCTCGATGTGCAAAACTGATAGAGACATACCCCAAGCGACTTACAGCTGTAATCGCAGCAAAAGGTGGCGCTACAAAGTATTAACTTAAGGGGGCTGAATAATTTTGCACGCCCAATTTTTCAGTTTTTGATTTGTTAAAAAGTTTGAAATATCCAATAAATGTCGTTCCACTTCATGATTGTGTCCCACTTGTTGTTGATTCTTCACAAAAAAAGACAGTTTTATATCTTTATGTTTGAAGCCTGAAATGTGGCAAAAGGTTGCAAAGTTCAAGGGGGCCGAATACTTTCGCAAAGCACTGTATTATGAAATAGATATTATGAAATGGAAATTATGAAATAGATATTATGAAATAGATATTTGTGAAATGTAGATAGTCACAGACTTTGGTCTATGTTGCTGGTGGCTTTTCTATCTCTCTGCCTGTTGACTAGTAACAACACCTGTTACATTTAGCTGTTTTGTTGACAACCAGCAGCCAACCTGACTCTGTCCTTTTTCCCACAGCGACAAAAGCTGATTCACGTGCTAGAGGAAGAGCGACGCCTGCGATTGGACAGTGAGAAGCGGCTTCGGGAGGTGACGGACGAGTCGGAGCTGGGCCGAGCGCAGATGGTTTCGCTACAGCAGCACTTCTCCAGGTAACATGCAGCCCCTACGCACGCACACACACACACACACGCATATATACATACACACTGACACAGGCAGACATGAGCGCACACACACACACACCGCCGTCCCACGCGCCATGGCAACGTTTCCATGACAACAGACCAGTAGGCACCACCAGCTTACTGTACCACTGTAGCATGACACAGGTCAGACACAACCTATATAGACCTAGATACATTCTGTCTATGCTACCATCAGATTGCACTGTCGTACTCATTGACATAATGGCAAAGATTTTAATGCCACAGACTTTGCCACGGGTTTCAAACTAGGGGCCAATTTTAATTTACACAGCCATCTCTGTTTTTAAATCCTTTGTGTTGAGAAATCTTTATTGCAAACCGTCTCTCCTCAAACCGTCTCTTCATTCATCTCTTGGTGTATCACTTCATCAGTCAACCTTGACTGTATTGAAAGACAATTTTTTTTAAATTTCTCCACCATTTAAAATGAAGGAAGGATGAAGTCTTTGTCAGTTCTCTGACCGTGAAGAATGACAACTGCGTCGAGAGTCCATTTCCCCCTTTACTATAGGATCATTTATATCCTACTGCAGCCCCAATGAGGTGTAGTAAGCAAATTCACCACTCAGCTCAGAACTGATGTCATAATTAGGAGATAGTCATTCAACGCACTGCCGCACGAGAATAACCCGTGGATTTTTAGAATGAGCGCTGATCTTCCCATTTTAAATTGGGCGAGGAAAATCTGTCCTATTAAAATAGTGTGACATTGTATTGGAGTTAGTTGTCTGGAGTTAGTTGCTCAGAATGACCTCTGAACTCTGTGGGTCGTCATAGTTGTCATGTAGTGTTTTAACTATGGGGTCAGTACAGCTATGGTACAAGTCTAACAATGGTATAAGTGTTTCTTCTCTAAGTTTTGTAGTAGTATTGTAAGAAATGTGACGTTCTTAAGACCGCAAACACCAAGGGTGTTTGTGGGCCAGTGGCTACTGTCGCTGCCCTTGGTCAAGGCGATTGGAGTTTAAGCATCCCCTAAAATCGCAACAATGGTGTCAGTAGTGGGATTCGGACCCACGCCTCCAAGGAATGTCAGATGTGTCACAGTGTAATGGCTACTATGGCAACTCACCCGCTTCACTCAACCGCATTCACAACAGCTTTGATGGCTAACACACTGCAATGCACATCAATGAAATGTTAATTAACTTATGTCCCAATGATTCTATATGGTGTCAAACTTAATGGACCAGTAGTGGTTAAACCATCAGCATGGGCCATTGTCATTACAGCCCACGAGCTCAACATACCCATGCCCCACAACTCTGTATCTTGCTCAGCGTTGGCTGTGGCATCCTGTCACCATATATCTATATGCGTATCCATCAACATATTCATTCTGTCGCGGAATTCCTTTATCCATGTGGGCGTACAGTATGGATTAGATTTTGCAGTCAGCACAGAGAACACAGTCAGCTCAGACATGCTATTGTGTATCTGTATAGTAGCTAGCTACCCCCCCCCTCCCAATATGGAATAATGCCTGAGGAGTCAGGCACAGATCATTCAACACAGAGATCTAATAAAAGTCAGTGAGCGGGGGGCGACATCGTATCATGTTTACATAAGTGCCTGTCTCCAGTCTTTGTCCCTATTCATTTCGCCCTTCCCTGACTGCCTCTGTGACTGCCTCATTTATGTCTGCCATCAGTCTGATCCCCAATCAGTGTCTGACTCAACCAGCCATAGCCTTATTATGTGTTCTGTCACATCATCCAGACTCCCGGCTGATCTTAGATCTGTTTATATTCTGGGCTATCACTGGCGCGGACCAATGAATCAGCTGATGGAGTTAGCATAACGATGCCCGATGTCCCATAGCCCGAATAAGTGAGGCGGGCTAGACTGGGTGTGCATGTATGTGTGTAGGGGAACATTTTTATTAGGCCTATCTGTGATTGGGTCCTGCTCTAGTCCCTTTGTGACAGATGCTTCCGTCGCCGGGCGGTTGCCTCTCTCCAGACGGATTGTTCTTATTGGCTGTGAACCCTGTGGATGACTGCATGCCTCCTCGGCCCCTAGACTGTGGAAGAACAATGTAGACAGGGATTCCATTATGTCCTTATAATGCTCAGCGAAAAGAGACCTTCCCACCACACGCTATAGGAGATGAAGTGCTTGGCATTGCTGGTGTAATTCTCCCTCTATTGCTCATAGTCAGTAGTGGTGGATGGCAGTAATTTCAACAAGGATTGCTAGAAATGTGTTTTTTTTACATTATATTGCTCTTGTTTCTGTACATTTCAGTGCCTATTAAAGGAGGTTTCCCTGCAGTGACAGACACAGAGGAGCTAAAAGGCTTTAGAGAGACTCAGTGGCTTGTTGAATTCATAATGTTTGTTTTTGTATGTTGGAGTGTCTGGCTGCATCGGTGGATTCGGGTGTGGGTTCGGGTGTGGGTGCGTGTGTGTGTGTGCTTGTGTGTTTATTGTGTACATGTTAGTGTGTGTGTGTGTGTGTGTGTGTGTGTGTGTGTGTGTGTGTGTGTGTGTGTGTGTGTGTGTGTGTGTGTGTGTGTGTGTGTGTGTGTGTGTGTGTGATTTGCGTGTATCCCTGCATGTGTGTGTGTACCTGGCCTCTCATTGGATTATTATGTTTACATGGGAGCCAGAAATGTGTGGCGGTGGTCGCAGTGGCAGATGGGACATCTGTGTGGTCACTTTAATTAAGAGCTTACCAGCCAGCAAACCAGTCAGTCAGCAGACTGCCCACACTGTCTTCAGCCTGAACCTTTGACCCACTTGATAATGCCAGCTCTGCACTCTTAAGTCACTGACACACACACAAACACACACACACACACACACACACATTGTGTGTAGTGCTTAGTTCAGGATGATTGAGCATATTGTGCCTTATAGTTGCATTATTTCATTATCCCACTAAAATCTGATTCTCCAGTGAAATAACCTTCCATTGTACCTGTTTCTTTGCTTGTTCAAGGATAGAACCTATGTGCCCTAAATACATTTTGGCAACACATATTCTACATCAAAATGCACTACTTTTGACTAGAGCCCTATGGCCCATGCTTGAAAGTAGTGAACTATTTAGGGAATATGGTGCCATTTGGGATGTAGACATAGCCTACCATTCATTTCTCATCAGAAGAGAATAGCCTCATCCCATGAATGTGTCTCATAGATAATATCCAGGAATTATGGAGGTTGATATCCAATCTCTTTGGGTGCTTTCACACGTGGTCCCTTTGAGACCATTTTTGCAGATTTTTTTGTGTGCAGTGTAAACAATCCAAAGGAAATCAGACCCCTCAAAAGTGCCCCTGAAGCAACCCCGAACTGAAACCATCTCAAAAGGTGGTCTGAGTTCGGTTCTCTTGAATTCCGCTGTCCGGTTCACTTTTTTAGGGCAGTGTGAACACAAAGCTCCCCAGGTTCGCTTCTCATTATTCCGGCATAACACACTGGACTACTGCAACACCGTTTCCTCTGACGTAACTCCTCCCATTGGTTTCACGAAAGAGAGAAGATGATGCCGTGTAGGTTCGAAGAAAAAACTTGCTGTTTTTGGATATTGATTAGCGATGCAAAGACATTGCAACATTTGTGTGGAGTTTCGTACTGATACGATGTTCAGATCTTTTTTTTGTTGCAATATATGATCTATAGGATGAGAGCCTTGTAAACTGTTTGTTTGATTATGGGGGTTGAATAGCGTAGGAAGACAACAACATATTTGGTGAATCAATGCTTGCTCTTAAAGGGGCATTGGGTGTACAATTTTCAATTACAGCATTATTTAATCTGAAGTTATTCTTCTGCTATTTATTCTGTTGTTAAAATGATCTTCTGATCATTATTATTATGTCTCATCTATTAGTTTCCAAAATGTGAGTAGGTATATCTAGCTGTCTGATAACATGTTCTGATGGAATTGTTTGTCCTGCACTTGGTAAAAACCCAGAATGCATTGAGTGAATGTTGGAAAAAAATATTAGTTCCTCCTAAACATAACAATGTGTGTTGTTGTTTGTGTTGCACTGCTTTGCTTTATCTTGGCCCGGTCGCAGTTGTAAATGAGAACTTGTTCTCAACTAGCCTACCTGGTTAAATAAAGGTGAAATAAAAAGGATGTGAATTCAAAGAGGACTCAGGCCACAAAATAGGTGAAGTGAATTGGCAAAACAGTTGGGTCCTCATTCAAAGACAAGGGCAGTAGGAATAGAAAGAGAACTGAGTTCTTTTGCTTTTTTTTTTAACCCAGAGTACACTTTAAAGAGGGCTGTATGTGAATACACCATTAAATAGACTGGAATCTATTTGACCCTTGGCAACAATTAATTTTAGTTTTGTTAATTGTGGCTCCCGTGTGGCACAGCGGTCTAAAGCAGTGCATCTCCATGCAAGAGGCGTCACAACAGTCCCTGGTTCGTATCCAGGCTGTATCACATCCCACAGGGCGGGACACAATTGGCCCAGCATTATCCGGGTTTGGCCGGGGTAGGCCGTCATTGTAAATAAGAATTTGTTCTTAACTGATGAAAGAAAATCACAATGAAGTCACATTCAATGATGATAGTGCATTGAAATAAGGTTAGAATAGGACCTCTAAATTGGATAAAGATAAAATACCACAAACACATATCAATATTTTGGTAACATTTTTGTAGCCTGCAGGAATAATGCTTTATAACATGTTATGAGCCTTTATGGCCCTGTCTTAAAGGGCTATAATATGTTATGTCTGTCTATATGTAACAGAACCATCTTTTTTCAGTCGAACTTCATTAACATAACAGGACACCCTTTTTTGTGAAGTTATTAGAGAGTCTGTTTTAGTTTCGTCTTTCCACAGCCTGGTTTCATAGACTAGACGTAACATAGTAAATGTACATTCGGAATACTCAAATTAGTATGATATGTTATGTTTGGTATGGTTACTTAAGACAGAAACGAAAGTAGGGTGGTTGGTCGGGGTGGATGGGTAGGCGTATAATGCAAACGTCTAACAACCCAAATGTGTCTAGTAAACCAAAGGTTTTGAGTGCGAATCTCATCAAGGACAACTTGAGCATTTTATCTAATTACCAACTTTTCAACTACTTACTACTTTTTAGCTACTTTGCAACTACTTTGTATGTTAGCTAACCCTTCCCCTAACTTTAACCCTACACTTAACTTCTAAACTTAAACCTAACTCCTAACCCAAACCCCTAGCCTAGCTAAAGTTAGCCACCTAGTTAGAATTCCTAATATATATTATGTTTTGCAAATTCGGAAACATATTGTACGTTTTGCAAATTCATCATATATAATACGAATTGTAATTCGTAACATATCATACGAAATTGGTGATGGACATCCACAAATGAATGCATACCATATGAAATATAACATATCATACTAAATGGAGTGTCCCAGATTTATGTACAGAATAATACGAAATGCTCTGAGACCAGGTTGCTTCCCAATCTCCTGTTTTGGAAAACCAAGGTGTTGTGTGCTGATATGAGAGAGTTATGTTAATGAGCTCTTGTTAGATCCATGGCATCTCGCTGTCTCCCTCCGTCCTTCACTCTGATCAGGGAATAGAGAAAACACACATCAGAGAAAGCCTAAGAGTGGTGCCAGACGAACCCCAGGGAAGCACAGCTTTTTACTAGCCCCAGCGGGGATGTGTGTGTGCTTCCTGATGTGCCCCGGTGCTTTCTTTTCGGGAGGTGAATGTAAGGGCAGATACCTGATCGAAATAATCGTTTAGTAGTGGGTCGTCTGGCTTTTTTCTCTGTTTTATACACAAAAAGACGTCATAGTCTCGGTTCCCAGTTTTTTGTTTTCCTTTGTGTTCATGTCTGTCCTCAGATCAGCAGGTCTGCATTCCTTAAGGGACTGGTCACTCACACACTCGAACCCCACCAACACACACACACCCTCCCCCATCCCTATCCAGCTGAGCATTAAAGGGGAGGAGACCCCAGCAGGAAGGTCACATGGTCGGCCCCTGACTTGGGTCAGCCCTCAGGGAGCTAGCTCTAGATTGGTTGTCATTAAAACTCAGGGATTAGTGGAAGACTTAGAGCCCACACAGTCCACCCTGTAGGTTATTTACACCCACAGGGGCCTGACACTGTAGAGAGAGGACAGAGGACAACGGGAAACCAACTAACAGGAGCCCTCTCAACTTCTCGAGGGCTGAAGTTTGAACAGTTAGTAGGACAGAAGCAGAGTTACATGGACAAGTAGCGGGAGATGGAGGTGAAAGAAGGTGGCCGTTTGGACTTTACAAGAGGTTGACTGGACTGGATTGTAAGGAGAGCCTGAGTCACATCACCCCCAGCAGTCTATCCCTCCTCCACCCCTCCCTCCTCCCTACAGTCAGACAGGATGTCCTGTGGACAGACATGGACCCGGGGGCCACTGGGGCCCCCCATCAAAGGCTTCCACTTAGGGCTTGGCCTGAAGATGAGGGAAGCAGTTTTCAGGTAATGAAAGATCCAGGCTCGCTCTGTTTCTCACTGTCTCTATTTGTCTTCAACACTTGTCTAATGTACCTTTCTGGAGACAGAACTTTGAAAACTCCGGGAGTACTCAGTTGCATGCTGGAGAACTCTTAAACCTGCACACTAAAGCCTATGTTTTTTTGTATAAGGTCCTGGCCACCTGCAATAATATGCTGACTAATCAATGGCCTAATGGCCTCCAAGACACTTATCCACGCTCTCCTTCTTGACTTTGAATCAGCTTTGTCTCTACAAGTTGAGTTCCTTGTCAGGATAAGGGAGGCGTATGGAGTACAGGCTTGTGACTACTAATAACAACAGCAGATGATGACTCTAGGTCTAGATTTACAACTCTGTGGAGTATTCTGTCTGCACGTTACTGGTGGTGGGTGGGGGGGGGGTAGGATGATGTAAACCGGCAGGAATGAGTGGATGGACGTTCAAGTCCAGACGTGTTGTTTGGAGAGTCATGCTTGGTTTCAGACTGCTGAAGCTGGCCCCCACAATTACCACAGACTGAGAGAGGGGAAGAGAGGAGAGAGACCATAGGGTCAGGCTATACAAACACCACAGACCATGGTCATGTGCTTACCTCGTTAACGTGTTAGCGCGTTCCGGCCCACAGCTGTACCGGCAAGTTATCACCCGGCCACAGCGAGATAGCTAACACACATATTCCCCTGATTCCCAATGAGCTCGGTGATTGCGTTTGTGTGCACTCACGTTCAGAGATCAATGCCCTTTTAGGCTAATCAAACACCCAATACCATTTGAAGCATTTCAAACAGGGCCCCTCGGTCGGAGCAGCTGCGGAGTTGATTGTGGCGCTGTTTCACACCCCGCACATCTGGTGGTTTCTTGAGGAAAAAACAGCCTCTTTGCTGTTCCACTCACATCTGTCCGACTTTGCTGTTCCACTCACAGCCGTCAGACTTTGCTGTTCCACTCACAGCCGTCAGACTTTGCTGTTCCACTCACAGCCGTCAGACTTTGCTGTTCCACTCACAGACTTTGCTGTTCCACTCACAGCAGTCAGACTTTGCTGTTCCCCTCACAGCCGTCAGACTTTGCTGTTCCACTCACAGCCGTCAGACTTTGCTGTTCCACTCACAGCCGTCAGACTTTGCTGTTCCACTCACAGCCGTCAGACTTTGCTGTTCCACTCACAGCTGTCAGACTTTGCTGTTCCACTCACAGACTTTGCTGTTCCACTCACAGCCGTCAGACTTTGCTGTTCCCCTCACAGCCGTCAGACTTTGGTGTTCCACTCACAGCCGTCAGACTTTGGTGTTCCACTCACAGCCGTCAGACTTTGCTGTTTCACTCACAGCCGTCAGACTTTGCTGTTCCAATCACAGCCGTCAGACTTTGCTGTTCCACTCACAGACTTTGGTGTTCCACTCACAGCCGTCAGACTTTGGTGTTCCACTCACAGCCGTCAGACTTTGCTGTTCCACTCACAGCCGTCAGACTTTGCTGTTCCACTCACAGCCGTCAGACTTTGCTGTTCCACTCACAGCCGTCAGACTTTGCTGTTCCACTCACAGACTTTGCTGTTCCACTCACAGCCGTCAGACTTTGCTGTTCCCCTCACAGCCGTCAGACTTTGGTGTTCCACTCACAGCCGTCAGACTTTGGTGTTCCACTCACAGCCGTCAGACTTTACTGTTTCACTCACAGCCGTCAGACGTTGCTGTTCCAATCACAGCCGTCAGACTTTGCTGTTCCACTCACAGACTTTGGTGTTCCACTCACAGCCGTCAGACTTTGCTGTTCCACTCACAGCCGTCAGACTTTGCTGTTCCACTCACAGCCGTCAGACTTTGCTGTTCCACTCACAGACTTTGGTGTTCCACTCACAGCCGTCAGACTTTGCTGTTCCACTCACAGCCATCAGACTTTGCTGTTCCACTCACAGCCGTCAGACTTTGCTGTTCCACTCACAGCCGTCAGACTTTGCTGTTCCACTCACAGCCGTCAGACTTTGCTGTTCCACTCACAGACTTTGGTGTTCCACGCACAGCCGTCAGACTTTGCTGTTCCACTCATAGCCGTCAGACTTTGCTGTTCCACTCACAGCCGTCAGACTTTGCTGTTCCACTCACAGCCGTCAGACTTTGCTGTTCCACTCACAGCCGTCAGACTTTGCTGTTCCACTCACAGACTTTGGTGTTCCACGCACAGCCGTCAGACTTTGCTGTTCCACTCATAGCTGTCAGACTTTGCTGTTCCACTCACAGCCGTCAGACTTTGCTGTTCCACTCACAGCCGTCAGACTTTGCTGTTCCACTCATAGCTGTCAGACTTTGCTGTTCCACTCACAGCCGTCAGACTTTGCTGTTCCACTCACAGCCGTCAGACTTTGCTGTTCCACTCACAGCCGTCAGACTTTGCTGTTCCACTCACAGCCGTCAGACTTTGCTGTTCCACTCACAGCCGTCAGACTTTGCTGTTCCACTCACAGCCGTCAGACACATTAGCGATGGATGAGAGACTGTTAGTTCCATATTTAAACCACCCACTTTATTAGAGGGTTTGTTAGTTGCTGATTTCATTACATTTCTCCGTCCCCACCCTCCCTTGTGCCGTAATTAACCGAGTCACAGGAGTTCTAACGTAGTCGGGGAATTGGAATGATTGAGTTTATTTAGGGAGATTAGGGGAGGTTTTGAAATGACATTTCAGAGGCTGATCAGCTTGGAGAGGTTATTCAGATGTAACCGTCTGTCTTTCATTACTGTATAGTGGTGACAGTGGAGGGGAGGTCACTCCGTTTATAAAATATATACTTATTACAGTGTGTGTTAGATTACACAGTGCTATCTGTAACTATGTCTGTAACCCAGACCTCCATGTTGATACACATACTCTACTTTGATCTGCACTCTTAAGTCACTGACACACACACACACACACACAGACACTAATTCCCTTCCGCTACGGATTAACCATGTTGGTTGTGATGATATTTTACAGGCGTACTAAACGAGGTCAGATTACAAGCCTGTGTGAAAGTAGGGCATCCGTTGGTTCACACATGATCAAGGCTTTCCTGTCTTGCCACTGTTCAAAGGGCTGCCGCTGGGTAGGATGCAGGCCAGCAGACTGCCGGTGGCACAGTGACATGGAATATGCAGTGACCTTATGGAAGTTGTATGGATCTCGTGGCGGTGGCACTCGTCTGTGGCAGTCACGCAGGCAGGCAAGGCAAGGCAAGGCAAGGCAAGGCAGGCGACACACGACACACAGGAGCTGTCTATGGTGTAATATGAACACCTGTCAACACACGATCAGGCAAGTAGACTGATACACATGGTCAATGCATAGAGACACTTGTGCTTTAATAGCCGCTACTAAAGTCATTTATTTAGAAGGTTGAGCCAGTGAGGTTTCTGTCTGAACGTTCCCGAGCGCGCCACTTTCTCCTCTATAGCCATTGCTTGAGTATCATTGGACGCTTCCGCCTTGTTCTGTTTATTTTGGATCGTTTTCAAAACCTATCAAGATGTCCACAGTACTGACTTGGATACACATGATCCCAAATGCTGACCAATAAGAACATCTGTTTTGATTGTTTACAGCGGGTCATTTCATAGGGAATTCTCAGAGGCGTTCTCCTACCTCATCAAAATATCGAGAATAAAGGCGTTAACATGGCACCCGCTCTAAATCCTGGCCAAAGTATTTTAATATATGGCTATGGGTATTACTGTACAGATGTATGAACATATTTAAACTCAACATGGGAGTCAAATCTAACTTGAAATGACCCTGTACTTCATTACATATCAGCAATGCCAGGCACAGTAGATGCTTATGATAGGGAATGACAGAAGAGCCTGTACAAGGCCCTCAGCTGGGATAGGTTGATTGTGAAGGGGAGAGAACCTGACCACAGGCCACCTTCTCCTCTCCATGCCCCAAGAGGAGCATCCAGGCAGGGGGAGGTTTGAGGAGGTTGGGGGACAGCTGTGCTCCTGGTTTTGCTGTGGAGTAATCGGATTCATCCTGTCATTCTCCCTAAGTGTCTCCTCTGGGGCCCGTCAGTGATGTTCTGTGCAGCATGTGGGCCACACATGCTACTCTTCACACGCACATTCGCAGTCACACACGCGCACACATACACACACGCACACACACACACACACACACACACACACACACACACACACACACACACACACACACACACACACACACACACACACACACACACACACACACAACCCTGTCACCTTATCACAGATCCTCTGGGAGCCTCCGAGGGCTAGAGGCCTCTGCTCATATGGGGCCCTTGGCTCTCAGCATACTGCTAACTGCTTCCTATGGCCAGAGATGTACATGTGGAAAAAACATAATGGATTTGCTTGAACTCCAATCTCAACTAAAGGAGGGACAAGAGGTGGAAGAACGAGAGGATTGTGTTTTCAAGAGGAATTAACTCAAGTCTTATCCATATGTCCATACAGTGACTTTTTGGTCGCATGTTTGTGAGAATTGTACCCTATGTGACATGGTACTTCACTCAAATGAAATGAAAATGGTGGCAGCATCCTGGAGGTTGTCATTATCTCTCTCAGAAGAACAGGAGGCTGTAAAACAGTGACATGACTGCCTTGGTCTGCCTGGCCTCTGACTGCCTCACTCGTCCCTTTGGTGTCCCCCTGCCTCCCCACCATGCATGTCTCATTGTCAGGGGTCAAAGGTGAATTGAAAGAGCCAGTGGTCCTAGGGTTTAAGGAATTTGTAATGCTTCCCCTGTGCCAAAGGGGAACGATGCACACCCCCCCCCAACACTGGATGTGTATCGCCTGGTCAGAGAACGAGTGTAGAGACCCCAACAGCATTTGTCCTGAGGGCTTTATTAGGGGTCCAGGTCACTCAGTCCAGGTCACTCAGGTAGGAGGAGAGGGTAGAGGCCAGTAGAGTCTCCATTACAATGACCCATTCTGGTCGAAAAACACAAAACAAAAGTTTGAAAGAGGATTTTTTTTTAAGTGGCTTAGCTTAATCTCTCGCCCGGCCGGGCAATTACATGCATTTACAGAGGTGGAGGAGATTTAGTGGAAAAAAGTGTTCAACCTGAAAAATGGATCTTCAAGAATGCTGAGTCGGATAGTTTGGGTGAGTTTTCCTGGAGCTGCTGCCAGGTAAAGGCAAGAATAATATTTATCCATCAAGTCATGGTGACCCCTCGTGACCCCAATCCAGCCACAACCTGATGATTGTTCCCTACTCTTTTTTTGGGGGGGGGGGGGCTTTGTCAAACCTTCTTAATGGGGGTTTGGGAGAGCTCAGCTCCCAATACCGTGTTGATGGAGTGGGAGTTTGGTCCAGGGCATTTCCCAATGCGCCCCGAGGCTGCAGTAGCCAGGTTGACCAATCCAACCCATGAGCTCATGGTCTCACTCTTTCTTATCTTTATCTCTTTATCAAATAAGTCTGTTTGTCTTTCAGTCTGTCTTCCTGTCTGTCAATTGCTATTATTGCTTGTGTACAGTATTGCCATGACGACACAGCAGTGATTTACATAGCAATAGAAAGTGTTGGTTCAACTCAGCCTCCCTAATCCCTGGCAGCCAATAAAGCTCCATGTCTGCTGTCCATCCATCCATCTATCCCTCACACTCATCCCAGGCTGAGTGATCCCTATCCTGGCTTCCCCCCTGTGGCCACAGACCTGATCCCTGGTCGTAGCCTAGCCGCAGCCTAGCGTCGACGCAGCAAGGGCTGTCCTCCTCTGGCTCAGGCTTAACATGGGACATATGGGAAAGGGTTTCCCTCCCTCCCCCTTTACTTCTCCCTCCCTTTGGACTTCTTCCGTTATCAGACTATGGTCCTGACTGGGACAGCGTTGGGATTGGATAATAACCCACCACAAGGCAGGCCACCTCATAGAAAGCGAGACTGGTTGAGACTGGCTGGCAGGTTGTGTGTGGTTCATGATTCCAACGCAGCGACCAGCTAACGGACGACCAACCAAACGTGCTGGCAGTGTCTGTTAGATGGGAAAAGCACTCAGGCTTGTATGATTCTTGTCTGGCCTATTTTAGTGGACCCACATTTTGATCTGTGTCTGGGTCATCCGGTGACACTCTGAGAGCTGAGTGCTGAGAGCAGGCTGGCTGGTCCGACTGCTTGTCCCCATGGAGCTCAGGGAAGTGTGCACGGTGTTTGTGGCATTGTTGAGGAGAAGGGATGTTTGTAAGAACCAGAATGGACCCAAATTCAGCAACATGGGGTAAGTCGGACTGAGGCAATCTGATCAGTGTGAGCGTTTAAAGATCTGTTTGTGTGTGTGTCATTCTTTTTGCTAAATCCTTGGTTGTGCATGAAGCATTGTTAGAGGTACCTCTGAGAATTAATTTAATTTCACTTGTGTCCGTTCTACACCCAGAATAGCGCTTGATCGTTTTCATTGACAGGTGATAAAAATGGCGTCCCATTTGAAGTCTGGACGGCGGTGAACGTTTTCATGGCTTTAATGGCAGGAAGCTGCAAATCTGTGTTTCAATGTTCGGGCCATCTGAAAATGGCTGAGACATGAGTAATGTGAGACACAGGATGCAGGGGAGACCGCCACACAGGGTGTTCTACCTCTAACAGGCTATTTTGGTCCATCAATGGTTTGCATGTTCTGACGACTTGTCAAACACACCTCATTCAGCTCATTCAGACATCTGGCTTCCTTCCCCCATTGGATTTACTTGAAGTTATGTGTGTGTGTGTGTGTGTGTGTGTGTGTGTGTGTGTGTGTGTGTGTGTGTGTGTGTGTGTGTGTGTGTGTGTGTGTGTGTGTGTGTGTGTGTGTGTGTGTGTGTGTGTGTGTGTGTGTGTGCGTGTGTGTGTGCGCGTGTTTTACTTATACCTGGGCCTGGAAATTGATTGGAGACTTAATTGTACTTCCTGGCTGTTGCCGACGTGTTTGAAATTCAGCTGGTGCAGTCTGGGGGTCAAACGAGTCAGGCTTTGCTTTCCTCAATCCATCCATCCCTGCATCCTTCCCTTCCTCCCTCCTTTTCTCCTGCGAGGTCCTCAATAGAAGGTAATTTACAACCACTGAGATTGTAACCACATTAAGTAATGGCTGTTTGGACACAGATTTAAGCTTTGATTCTACACACAAAAAAAAACAATCTTTCACATCTTTTTTCACAAAGGTTGTTATCAGCTCTAATGGTTTGGGTTGACATCTAGTGGAGTTGATAAGTGTTTCACACAAAAATAGTAAATTCCCAACAGATTTTAAATGGCAATGTTATTACATTTAGTATAATAGACAAGGTTAATGGCTCAAGTTGTTAGGCCAGAGTCTGATTATTTTCTTTATCCCTATGTAAATTGAATTGAAGTGATATCATATTCACACTATATACAGCACATGTGCGACTTGAGGATGTTTTGAAATTGTCGATGGATTACAGTTATGATCCTAATCCAAGTTTATTATTAGAGATAAATGAAATAAACACTCCGAATCTTTGAAACCATTCTCACTCTATTTGATTACATATAAAACCATACAAAATGTAATGCAAACGTTAAAAGCATTATGCATTTGAAACAACCTCGCGGATCTCCCTCCCCTGTCCTCACCAATTCTACTGCTAAATAGCTTCAGAAAACACTATAATTCCTAATCAGTACACCATCAAAATGTGATTATCAGGGGTAATTGTCCAAGACAGTCCTATTTGTGATGCTCCCCCCAGATGAATCGGAGGGAGAAATGTGTTTAGAATTAATGGGAGCTAAACTTGAACCCACCTTTTCAAGTTTACAGAGACAATAGAACTACATGTTATGTTCAGGTCACTGTGTGTGTAGCTGCATTAATCTACTTTAGTCATGTATGGTGACGAGGGATGCGATGTGTCATATGTAAATTGTAGGTTAGTAGCTGAAAAAACACCTGAGAAAGATTTGTTTGGCTTTCCTCTCATATGTAGCTTTTGAATGCCAATGTGGCAGCATTACGACTTGTCATAGCGTTGCGACATGTCATAGAATACCGACTTTTCATAGCATTACGGTACTTATCATAGCATTACGACTTGTCATAGCATTACAACTTGTCATAGCATTACGACTTGTCATAGCATTATGACTTGTCATAGCATTACGACTTGTCATAGCGTTGCGACATGTCATAGAATACCGACTTTTCATAGCATTACGGTACTTATCATAGCATTACGACTTGTCATTGCATTACAACTTGTCATAGCTTTATGAACTGTCATAGCATTACGACATGTCATAGCATTAAATCAAATCAAATTGTATTTGTCACATGCTTTGTAAACAACAGGTGTAGGCTAACAGTGAAATGCTCACTTACGGGCCCTTCCAAACAATGCAGAGAGAAAAAACGAGAAATACTAGAAAAATAATCGGCCAACATGAGGAATAAATACACAATGAGTAACAATAACAGGGTTATATACACAGGGTACCAGTACAGAGTCCATGTGCAGGGGTACGAGGTAATTGAGGTAGATTTGTCCTGTACAGTACATATTTATTTTATTTTATTAATTTGACCATTTTAATAAACAAGCACACGTAAAACGTAAAAGCCATACATGCACATGAATAAAATCATGGAGGATAACACACAATAAAGTCTGGGACTTATTTCCATTGTGGTCCTCTGGAGACAAGATGGTTGGACAAGATCAAACACAGTATGACAGTGAAATAATAAAACAAAAAGAACATCTATCTCATCAAAAACAGAGAAGAAGAACATCTATCTCATCATTCCAGTTACATCATAGGGGTTATTCATACGGGCACAGAAGACATCAAACATATTTTTACTTTATTTTTACAGCTGTCCAGAGAGGACATTGTTTTTATAGTCAGAGGCAACTCATTCCATTCTGTGGCTCCAGTATACAAGAAAGTACCTTTCCCAGCATTACTCCTGAACCTGTATAAGCACACATCAGCAACACCTGATCTTGTGCTGTGTTTGTGTGCATCCCTAACACGAGGAAAGTAATCACTGAGATATTTGGGAACAGGACCATAAATACTCCTGTAAACCTAGTCTAATCTGGGACACACTAGCCTCAACAGGCAGCCAGTTTAGTTCCTGAAAGCAGCTCCTGCCTATGTGAGTACGTGGACTCACCTTCAATACTACCCTGATCAGCTTATTCTGGGCTATCTGGAGCTTCCCCTTCATAAGTTTGGATAAGCCGCCAAACCAGGAAGTACTAGCATAGTCAAAATGGCATTGAATGGGGGCAGTAGCTAGCACTTTCATGGAGTCCTTATCAAGCAGCTTGGACTTTCTAGCCAAAAATGTCCTGGGATTAAGTGCTGGCATTAACCTTCCCTAGCACTTTATTGGCCATGCTCACACGTCCCAAGCTTCCATCAAGGATACATCCCAGTAGCTAACAGAGGTTTTAGTAGTCAACACCTCACCCCTAACTCCACTCTGATTTCAGATGACCTACACAATTTAGGTCTGGATCAAAAAAAATTGCTTCAGTTTTCCCTAAGTGCAGAGATAGCTTATTATCTCCAAGCCATTTGCTAATGTTAGTAAGCTCTGTGCTAAGTATGCTCTCCAACATAGTTTTACTTTTGTGAGACACCAGAAGTGTAGAGTCATCCGCATAAAGAAAAAGACAGCAAGAACAAGCATCTTTCATATCGTTAATATACAATAAAAACAGCAGAGGCCCAAGCACGCTCCCCTGCGGAACGCCACAACTCATTGGTTTTAACTGAGACAGTGAACCATTAACCTCTACTACTTGCTCCCTTCCTGATAAATAGGACTTTACCCAGCCTAGAGGGATACTGCTTAACCCCAGCGCCTCCAGTTTGGAGATTAGGAGAGAGTGGTTAACTGTATCAAAGGCCTTCTGTAGGTCAAGCAGTACCATTCCACACAGATTTACCTCATCAATCTCTTTCCTGATGAAGTAAGTCAAGTAAAGTAGACATGAATCAGTGGAGTATGTTTTTCTAAAACCCAACTGAAAATCATACATTAGACCCTGTTTGTTAAAACATATTCATACATTTGCTCATGTACATTTCTCTCCAGGATCTTTGATGTTACACAGAGGTTAGATACAAGCCTATAATTCCCAGGGTCAGACTTTATCTCCTTATACAGAGGTATAACTTTAGCTTGTTTCATGTCCCTGGGAAAGGTGCCTTGTTATAGATAGGGATAAAGTGACATACAGTAAACAGTAGCAGCAGTGATGAGTCAAAAGATACCGTATGCAGATATTCAGGGTAGCTACTGGTTAACTATTTAACGAACTATTAGAAAAGCTATTCTGAAGAGCATTACAGCTAGTCCTGGACATTCCTTATTCATAGAATAGCATTTTGACAGTCACAGTGTCACGGCTGTTGAAGGAAGAGGACCAAGGTGTAGCGTGTTGAGCGTACATGTTCTTTTATTAATACAAATGACGCCGAACAAAACAATAAACACTACAAAAACAAACCGTGAAGCTAAAGGCTATGTGCCCTAAACAAAGTCAACTTCCCACAAAGACAGGTGAGAAAATGGCTACCTAAGTATGGTTCTCAATCAGAGACAACGATAGACAGCTGCCTCTGATTGAGAACCACACCCGGCCAAACACAAAGAAATAGAAAACATAGAAATAAAGAAACTGGAATGCCCACCCTAGTCACACCCTGGCCTAACCAAAATAGAGACTAAAAGCCTCTATATGGCCAGGGCGTGACACACAGTATGGAGTCAGGCACCTTGTAGCTCAGCATGTATTATGAAGTCAGACTTTGGTACCACTCTGCAGTGGCTTCCATCCATATCCATGGTCCCTTTATCCCCCTCTGCTCTCTCTCTGCTTATATGGTGCACATGCAGGACCCTGTGACTTCAAACAGTCTGGGGAATCCACCGCATGTTGAAGTCATTCCCCTCAATCGGCACTGGAAGTCTTTGTGCGCGTGTGTGTAAGTGCGTATGTACTGCAGGGGACTGTTTCTGCCCATCTCTCTTGGCCAGGCTGTATATTTGGGATTGAGCCTGGGCTTGTCCAGCATTGCTGGTTGGGACTTTGAGGCATGTGCTCTCATGATCTGCCCTGAATCAGCCCCTATTAAAAAACACACAGAGACCCTTTCAAGTGCTGGCTAGCCGCAGCCACCAGACATCCAGCCTAGAGCCCCTAGTCCTCATCCACAACACAGGCCAGCCAGAGGAGAGGAACATCAAAGGCCCCCATCATCCTGTCATTTAGCCATGTGGAGGTCACCGGGGTCAGACCACTGCCTCTCTACACAGTGATGTTCTGTCTGTTTGGTAATGTGGTGGAGAATGTGGAGAATTTGATTTGAATGTGTTTTTTGAGGGAAGAAAAGATCTTGAGGGAATGAAATAGTGAAATAAAGTTGTTTTGATAAAACAGGAAAAAACATATAACATTTATAATATGGTATCAATGTAAATATTGGGTAAATCATGCCTTTGCTCTCCTATTCATCTAGTGAATCAAAGTAAGGATCAGGAGTTATTCCTTACGACATGATCTGACCAGTAAATAATTCATGACCCTGGTCATACTGTAGACACACCGGTATGTTTGTGAAGAGTATGACTGAATCCCAGTGTATTTCAGCTCAGCCATATTTGTTTCCCAACTAATGTTAAGTCAATATACTCTGAGTCAGTTACACCATGTTAGTTACTTCCAATACCATACAAATCTAGCATGACCATACAGTCACAAAGACCTTGACCTGACTACAATGTCCCAGTCCCACACCCCCTATACCTGACCACGGCGATTAAGGACAGTGTCCTAAGCGGTGGGCTATAGCAATCTGCCATAGACCTGACCACTCACTCAGCCGGTCAATCAGTCAGACAGTCAGTCAGCTAGCTAGGCCTGATTTATAGCCAGCTTTTTTCCTGTTCCAACTCAGTCTGCCAGATGGTGTGGCCGCTACCGATGGCAGAGCACAGCCCTGCCTACACTAAAGTCATGGCTTTGCCTTCGTGCAACAGTTCAACTGTGAAAACCGCAATGGGAAATCCCTGCTCCATAATGGTATTCGTCTCCTGAAATGTCACAGTGGTTCGGTCGCGCCATCTTTTTGTACTCTGACTTGTAGGCCTATTTCCAGCCGGGTCAACGGAGGGAGCCCTATCCTAGACAATCTCCCTAAAGGGTCAACTCTCAATGTGTTTTTACCTGGAATAGGCCAGGGGAGAATCTAGAACAAGAGGTAACGCCATTGTAGGGATTCATATGGGAATCAGGGGTGAGGAGTAGCATATTGATGTAGGCTGTGGGGTAAAAGTCTCTGGTTTGCATTGAGAGAAATCATTATTTGGCACAAAAATTGAGGCACAACCGTATCACAAGTCCCATAGAGGCACTGAGGCAGAGGCAGTCAGTCAACACTCTGCTTCAGTGGATGCACTTGTGAACCTCCCCAGCGCCATATGTACCCAATCAGCACCACATCGTGTGGTGTACCACGTACTGTAGTGGAAAGGGACTGGGGTATGATCCAAAACCCACCCGTCCCCTCTTGTGTCGCTGGCCCTAAACCAATCTCCCCCTTCTTCTTCTCCCTCTGTTTGTTTGTGTGTGTGTGCATGTGCAGGATGGAAGAGACAGTGCGGACACTGCTGCAGAACCAGGGGGTGCTGGAGCAAACAGCCGTGGACACTGTGGACATCATGAAGGCCTACAAGGTAACACCGCACTGCTCAGCACTTCTCCAACATGGGCTCTCCTTCCTGCTCTTTATAAAGCAAACCGTAGAGGCTTGTGTAGGAGAAATACTTTGTTTGGTAACACATAGACCATGCATTAGGATAAGTTGTTGTTATTTAAATTGGTCCATATATAGCCTAGATATCGATCTATGAAGACTGTGTGATCAAGGAAAAAAATAGCGTTTTATAACGTCATTTTTTTTTTATTAAAAAAGTCGACGATAAACTTTCACAAAACACTTCGAAATACTTTTGTAATGCAACTTTAGGTATTAGTAAACGTTAATACGCGATCAAATTGATCACGAGGCGATGTATATTCTATAGCTGTACTTCTGGAAATAATGTCCGGGTAAATCTCAACCAAAATATCCGGTCGGAGACCGGAAGAAATGTGCTGCCTCGTGTCCGTTTGACCAAGAAACAAATCGTAGGCAAATGACAAGACTGTTAACATCGTGTGGAAGCTGTAGGTATTGCAACCTCGGCCCCATTTAACGGGTTCAAGTGGCGCATGGATATATTTTCCCATTTTCAGTGATCAGATTTTCCTGCACTTTTCGATGAAACGCACGTTCTGTTATAGTCACAGCCGTGATTTAACCAGTTTTATAAACGTCTGAGTGTTTTCTATCCACACATACTAATCATATGCATATACTATATTCCTGGCATGAGTAGCAGGGCGCTGAAATGTTGCGCGATTTTTAACAGAATGTTCGAAAAAGTAGGGGGTAGGATTAAGATTATTAAGTTAATACTTTGTAGCGCCACCTTTTGCTGCGATTACAGCTGTAAGTCGCTTGGGGTATGTCTCTATCAGTTTTGCACATCGAGAGACTGAAATTATTTCCCATTCCTCCTTGCAAAACAGCTCGAGCTCAGTGAGGTTGGATGGAGAGCATTTGTGAACAGCAGTTTTCAGTTCTTTCCACAGATTCTCGATTGGATTCAGGTCTGGACTTTGACTTGGCCATTCTAACACCTGGATATATTTATTTTTGAACCATTCCATTGTAGATTTTGCTTTATGTTTTGGATCATTGTCTTGTTGGAAGACAAATCTCCGTCCCAGTCTCAGGTCTTTTGCAGACTCCATCAGGTTTTCTTCCAGAATGGTCCTGTATTTGGCTCCATCCATCTTCCCATCAATTTTAACCATCTTCCCTGTCCCTGCTGAAGAAAAGCAGGCCCAAACCATGATGCTGCCACCACCATGTTTGACAGTGGGGATGTGTGTTCAGGGTGATGAGCTGTGTTGCTTTTACGCCAAACATAACGTTTTGCATTGTTGCCAAAAAGTTCCATTTTGGTTTCATCTGACCAGAGCACCTTCTTCCACATGTTTGGTGTGTCTCCCAGGTGGCTTGTGGCAAACTTTAAACAACACTTTTTATGGATATCTTCAAGAAATGGCTTTCTTCTTGCCACTCTTCTATAAAGGCCAGATTTGTGCAATATACGACTGATTGTTGTCCTATGGACAGAGTCTCCCACCTCAGCTGTAGATCTCTGCAGTTCATCCAGAGTGATCATGGGCCTCTTGGCTGCATCTCTGATCAGTCTTCTCCTTGTATGAGCTGAAAGTTTAGAGGGACGGCCAGGTCTTGGTAGATTTGCAGTGGTCTGATACTCCTTCCATTTCAATATTACCGCTTGCACAGTGCTCCTTGGGATGTTTAAAGCTTGGGAAATCTTTTTGTATCCAAATCCGGCTTTAAACTTCTTCACAACAGTATCTCGGACCTGCCTGGTGTGTTCCTTGTTGTTCATGATGCTCTCTGTGCTTTTAACGGACCTCTGAGATTATCACAGTGCAGGTGCATTTATACGGAGACTTGATTACACACAGGTGGATTGTATTTATCATCATTAGTCATTTAGGTCAACATTGGATCATTCAGAGATCCTCACTGAACTTCTGGAGAGAGTTTGCTGCACTGAAAGTAAAGGGGCTGAATAATTTTGCACGCCCAATGTTTCAGTTTTGGATTTTTTTTTAAGTTTGAAATATTCAATAAATGTCGTTCCACTTCATGATTGTGTCCCACTTGTTGTTGATTCTTCACAAAAAAATACAGTTTTATATCTTTATGTTTGAAGCCTGAAATGTGGCAAAAGGTCGCAAAGTTCAAGGGGGCCGAATACTTTCGCAAGGCACTGTATATGCAGATAGATTGTGGCTTCCATCAATGTAATTGTCTGAATCTTTACCGTTCCCCCAGATGTAAAGTTGAAGTCAGAAGTTTACATATACTTAGGTTGGAGTCATTAAAACTTGTTTTTCAACCACTCAACAAATTTCTTTCTATAGTTTGGCATGTCGGTTAGGACATCTACTTGCATGTATGATTTTTCCTAACATTGTTTACCGACAGATTATTTCACTTATAATTCACTGTCTCACAATTCCAGTGGGTCAGAGGTTTACATACACTAATTTGACTGTGCCTTTAAGCAGCTTGGAAAATTCCAGAAAATGATGTCATGGCTTTAGAAGCTTCTGATAGGCTAATTTACATCATTTGAAACAATTGGAGGTGCACCTGTGGATGTATTTTAAGGCCTACCTCCAAACTCAGTGCCTCTTTGCTTGACATCATGGGAAAATCAAAATAAATCAGCCAAGACCTCAGAAAAAAACATTGTAGACCTCCACAAGTCTGGTTCATCATTGGGAACATTTTCCAAACACCTGAAGGTACCACATTCATCTATACAAACATAAGTACGAAAGTATAAACACCATGGGACCACGCGGCCGTCATACCACTCAGGAAGAAGACGCGTTCTGTCTCCTAGAGATGAATGTACTTTGGTGCGAAAAGTGCAAATCAACCCCAGATCAACAGCAAAGGACCTTGTGAAGATGCTGGAGGAAACAGGTGCAACAGTGTCTATATCCACAGTAAAACTAGTCCAATATCAGCATAACCTGAAAGGCCGCTCAGCAAGGAAGAAGCCACTGCTCCAAAACTGACATAAAAAAGCCAAACTACGGTTTGCAACTGCACATGGGGACAATGATCATACTTTTTGGAGAAATGTCCTCTGGACTGATGAAATAAAAATAGAACTGTTTGGCCATAATGACCATCATTATGTTTGGAGGAAAAAGGGGGAGGCTTGCAAGCCAAAGAACACCATCCCAACCATGAAGCATGGGGGTGGCAGCATCTTGTTGTGGTGGTGCTTTGCTGAAGGAGGGACTGGTGCACTTCACAAAATAGATGGCATCATCAGGGAGTAAAATGATGTGGATACATTGAAGCAACATCTCAAGACATCAGTCAGGAAGTTAACGCTTGGTCGAGATGGGTCTTCCAAATGGACAATTACCCCAAGCATACTTCCAAAGGTGTGGCAAAATAGCTTAAGGACAATACAGTCAAGATATTGGAGTGGCCATCACAAAGCCTTGACCTCAATCCTATAGAAAATTTGTGGACAGAACTGAAAAAGCGTGTGCGAGCAAGGAGGCCTACAAACCTGACACAGTTACACCAGCTCTGTCAGGAGGAATGGGCCAAAATTCATCCAACTTATTGTGGGAAGCTTGTAGAAGGCTACCGAAATGTTTAACCCAAGTTAAACAATTTAAAGGCAATGCTACCAAATACTAATTGAGTGTATGTAAACTTCTGACCCACTGGGAATGTGATGAAAGAAATAAAAGCTGAAATAAATGATTCTCTCTACTATTATTCTGACATTTCACATTCTTAAAATAAAATGGTCATTCTAACTGACCTAAAATATGGAATTCTTACTAGGATTAAATGTCAGGAATTGTGAAAAACAAAGTTTAAATGTATTTGGCTGAGGTGTATGTAAACTTCCGACTTCAACTGTGTGTTAAATATACATTACCGTTCAAAAGTTTGTGTTTACTTAGAAAGGTCCTTGTTTTTTAAAGAAACACACATTTTCTGTCCATTAAAATAACATAAAATTGATCAGAAATACACTGTAGACATTGTTAATGTTGTAATTGACTATTGTAGCTGGAAATGGCAGATTTTTTTTATGGAAGATCTACGTAGGCGTACAGAGGCCCATTATCAGCAACCATTACTTCTGTGTTCCAATGGCACGTTGTGTTAGCTAATCCAAGTTTATCATTTTAAAAGACTAATTGATCATTAGAAAACCTTTTTGCAATTATGTTAGCACAGCTGAAAACTGTGCCAACTAAACTGGCCTTCTTTAGACTAGTTGAGTATCTGGAGCATGAGCATTTGTGGGTCCAGGCTCAATTACAGGTTTCTTCTGAAACTTGTTAGCCTTAATTTGTCAGAACAAGAATAGACTATTTCATACGAGAAATTGCCAAGAAACTGAAGATCTTGTACAATGCTGTGTACTACTCCCTCCACAGAACAGCGCAAACCAGAATAGAAAGAGGAGTGGGAGGCCCTGGTGCGCAAGAGGACAAGTACAGTACATTAGTGTGACTAGTTTGAGAAACAGTGAAGAGGCGTCTCCGGGATGCTGGCCTTCTTGAGTTGCAAAGAAAAAGCTACGGCATATTCTTGTGGGGATTTTTGTTTGTGCTGTTCCTTAGATACTCAAGGTATCTCACAGAGCTATTGACACAGAAGGTCCTTTAATTATCCATGTGAAATTACGCTCATTTAATTATGCCCAAGTGACCTTTCAAACAGCATCGTAGGAAAAAAAGTGGAACTGTGTGAGCTAGAAGCAGTTAGGTTGTGTTACTGTTAGGGGAGGTTGATAAAGGTCATACCATTACAGTTCATGGAGGTCATGTCTTGTACTAGTATGATTCATGCCACATTTTAAATGTAATTTAGCTTCAACTTTTTCATTTCCAAGCCTCATCCAAGCCTCATAATGCATTAGCCAGATTTATTGTGGGTGAACGTAGGGAGTATAACCCTATGGCTGAATCCCCTATTCCTTATACAGAGCACCATTTTTGACCAGGGCCCATAGAGTATATAGCACTAGGCATAACAGGAATAGGGTGTCTTTTGCGATGCAGTCTCTCTCTCTCTCAGCGGTGGACCATATTTCCACATAGTCAGATACCCTGTGATTATTCAAATGATGGGTATTATACAGAATAATAGCAGCCCCAGAATGAATCAACCTGAGTGGATTAATTAAACATGGAATTAGAATCTGTCAACGTGTGCCAGTGTGAGGGATCGTTTTCGCTCTAACGTGTGCCAGTGTGGGGGATCGATTTCGCTCTAACGTGTGCCAGTGTGAGGGATCGATTTCGCTCTAACGTGTGCCAGTGTGAGGGATCGATTTTGCTCTAACGTGTGCCAGTGTGAGGGATCGATTTCGCTCTAACGTGTGCCAGTGTGAGGGATCGATTTCGCTCTAACGTGTGCCAGTGTGGGGGATCGATTTCGCTCTAACGTGTGCCAGTGTGGGGGATCGATTTCTCTCTAACGTGTGCCAGTGTGAGGGATCGATTTCGCTCTAACGTGTGCCAGTGTGAGGGATCGATTTCGCTCTAACATGTGCCAGTGTGAGGGATCGATTTCGCTCTAACGTGTGCCAGTGTGAGGGATCGATTTCGCTCTAACGTGTGCCAGTGTGAGGGATCGATTTCGCTCTAACGTGTGCCAGTGTGGGGGATCGATTTCGCTCTAACGTGTGCCAGTGTGAGGGATCGATTTCGCTCTAACGTGTGCCAGTGTGGGGGATCGTTTTCGCTCTAACGTGTGCCAGTGTGGGGGATCGATTTCTCTCTAACGTGTGCCAGTGTGGGGGATCGATTTCGCTCTAACGTGTGCCAGTGTGGGGGATCGATTTCTCTCTAACGTGTGCCAGTGTGGGGGATCGATTTCGCTCTAACGTGTGCCAGTGTGAGGGATCGATTTCGCTCTAACGTGTGCCAGTGTGGGGGATCGATTTCGCTCTAACGTGTGCCAGTGTGGGGGATCGATTTCGCTCTAACGTGTGCCAGTGTGGGGGATCGATTTCGCTCTAACGTGTGCCAGTGTGGGGGATCGATTTCGCTCTAACGTGTGCCAGTGTGGGGGAACGATTTCGCTCTAACGTGTGCCAGTGTGGGGGATCGATTTCGCTCTAACGTGTGCCAGTGTGGGGGATCGACTTCGCTCTAACGTGTGCCAGTGTGGGGGATCGATTTCGCTCTAACGTGTGCCAGTGTGGGGGATCGATTTCGCTCTAACGTGTGCCAGTGTGGGGGACCGATTTCGCTCTAACGTGTGCCAGTGTGGGGGATCGATTTCGCTCTAACGTGTGCCAGTGTGGGGGATCGACTTCGCTCTAACGTGTGCCAGTGTGGGGGATTGACTTCGCTTGAGCTTGTTTGAATGGATGCAGCAAACATACACATGTGGAGAGAGACATATGTTAGGTTACCGAGATGACTGTACCTACTGTGACCAGATGCTCAGCAAGCAATCAGACATAACAGGGCTGTGGTAATAATTAATGGTACCATTACTGGGGGAGAGATATGGGTCATATTCATTATGCACCAAACGAAAGAATACTCACTCTGAACTTGTACAATAAGAAATGCTTTTTTTTTTTTTTTTACTACAGAGTGTCCAAATGAATACGACCCTGGTTTCAAAGTGCCTGCAAAACAAACTAATCAAACAAAGTCAAGATTGGGAACCACCGGCATGTTTTAGCCAAGATTGGATTAGTCCTTTAAAAGTTCAAAGCAAAACATAATGCTAGTGGTTGCCAAGGACAGCATTTCCAATTCATGTTCAGGAGGGAGGGACAACTTGATTTGGATGCATTTGGATATGGCGGCGCTAGCAAGGACTCAACCTCATCTATCAATGTCTCCAGCCATGGCTCTCTGCGTCCACCGCGCTACCGTGAAAGCCAATCGTCAGACTTGACAATTAACTGTCAAGGAGGGAAGAGAAGGAGATTGAATGAAAAATTTAACAAAGGTGCACAGGTGTACATCAGACGAGGTGAGATTTTAAGGTGAAAAATTGTGGGGGAGGGGGGGGGGTCCATTTACTTGCATTGCAAAGCTCATTGGCTGGCTATAGGCATGTGGTGAGGTTTACACGACATCTAACTCCCAGCTCAATTGTAGTTTCATCCCTCTCCTGGTCCTTGATCAGATTTGGAATAGGATGGAGATAAGAGCGTTTGTGAAATGGATGTTGCAAATGAAAGGGCGGTGACCTCCTCGATCAGACTAAAGCCATGCATGTTGAGTATTTAAAGGTGTCTCAATCTCTCCTATTGAAATGTACCTACATTTAGGATTCATGGCAACTATATCACCCCAGGAGCAGTGTGTGTTTTTTATAAAGTACATTCAATGCATAAAGATAAATGCCAGGTTTAGTCCAGTGAGGATTAAGCGTTCCATATTATCGGCATATCACTTTGTTATGGATGCAAGGAAATCCATCATAAATCCCCACTGGTAGGGTTTTTGTAAAATGGTGTTTGTTGTAAATACAGTATATTAGATTTAACAACAGGCTATGCTATGGTTTTCATATGTCTCAACATCACATACAAAACAACGTGGTGTACTGATTTAAGACCAAAGTAGTATGATATCATTTATTTGAATAGTAATATCAGAGGGAAGGAAAATCCCTCCTTGACTTCTAGGTTAGTGTGAAAATACTTAGAATAATTGACAGGCAACACATGCCATATCCTCCTTTAGCAGTACTCTATATCCTGTGTTGAATGTACAGTACCTAATTAGCTAGTTAATGTCAGGATGCTGTCTCGTCTGTGACTGTCTTGGTGAGCCATGCCCAGCGGGCCTGGGGATATCATGGACCCCATCATTTGATTGTGTTCGCTTTTAATTTCCGCCTCTGTGCATCAGTGTCACAGCTGGAGACTGAGGCAGGGTGTGAATGGGGGGAGAAAGAGGGGTGTGGGGTCCTCTATCGGCGGACAAGATGGAGAGGTCTCAAGGTCACTGCCACACTTTGGAAATACAAGTGAAACGCGATTAGGGATTAGGGGATGTTTTGGGTGTTGAATTTGTTTTTTTCCCCTCTGTTTCTTTTTCTCTCCTTCTTCCTCTCTCTCTCCTTCTTCTCCCGCCTTTGTCTTTCTCTCTCTCTTTCTTTCTTTCTTTCTTTCTTTCTTTCTTTCTTTCTTTCTTTCTTTCTTTCTTTCTTTCTTTCTTTCTTTCTTTCTTTCTTTCTTTCTTTCTTTCTTTCTTTCTTTCTTTCTTTCTTTCTTTCTTTCTTTCTTTCTTTCTTTCTTTCTTCTTCTCTCTCTCTCTGCCTTTCTCTCTATTTCTCTTTTGCTCTCTCTCTCGCTCAATGTCTCTCTCTCCTCTCGTCTGTCTATCAGGATAAGCTCTCGGAGGAGGTGCAGAAGACGCGTGACAGCCTGGAGCAGAACAGCAGCGATAGCAGCCCACAGCCGTCTTCTGGAGACCCTTTGCTGGCAGACATCAGCCGAGCGGAAGAGTTTCAGGACCAAACAAAGCTCCTTCTGGAGCGTCTGCGCACCCTAGAGGTACAGTTCAAAACATGGCTCCACCTCTCTTCTCTTCTCCTCCCTCGTCCGCTTCTCCCTCTGCGACCAGGCTCTCCTTCTTATGTTTGCAGTCTGGAGCATAATGGCCTTATCAAAGTATTGTGCGCTCTGCTATTTGAAGAGCAAAGCGCTCCACGGAGGGCTCAGGTTTTGGGACTTGGGGCCTTTACAACTGTCTTTGTTCACTTCCATAGCGCTGTTCCACTGTGTGTTCTGTTCTCAGCATTAGCAACAGTTGAGTCAGAAATCCATTTTCCTTCTGATTCTGATTGTTTCCGACCATACAGTACACCCACTAAACTGACACACCAGGCTTTCAGATCTCCTCAGCAATTGAAGGGGCTAAGTCTATTAAGACTTAATCGAATTACGCTCAGAGACCCACCTACTCATTTACGAAGTGGCCCTTCGCTGATGCTGCGAGGGTCTGTGGTTAATGTTCAAATACTTTGAGCGTATGATAGAGCCCCTACCGGAGTGCCCGATGGGAAAGGTTTGGTTTTGCGCTTTTGGGACTACTCCATTGGTCCCATTGCAGCGAAACAAGCTCAACCAAGCTCAATCAAGTGTAGAGAAACAGGAATAATACTACTTGAACCCAGGTCTTCTCCTAAGCCACTATGGACAGCTCAGACATGAGAAAACGCTGCCAGAGATAATAAAGTACCCAAGAAACCGGCACATTCTACAGACATTATTAACGGTGACACTAACTCTACGCAGACAGAAATTGCAGTTAAGGCTAATTACAACAAAATGCAGTGTAATTGCTTGTTGCTTTATGGCTCCTCTATCACTGTATAAGTTATCTTCCCTGCAGTCGAAGAAAAATAATGGCTGGCCTGTCTCGTGATTTGTCAGAGGAAGCGACCCGTATTACCCCAAAAAGCTACATTCTAAATGTATCTGCCTTTTCCTTCCGTCCCGCTGCATCCGTGATGGATGCTCCTCCAGAAGAGAACCGGCTAAAACAACAGCGAGGCAATACATCACTGGCCTTTTGTTATGTGTAAACGGTGATGACACTAAGTAAGGGCGCCCATTTCTATCCCCCCCCCCCCACCGCCAGCCCAACTGATATCGTTTATTACCACGGTGGGCATGCTATGCCTTTATAAATGGTGCTTACTTAGATTGAATCCTTTTGAGAAAAATTTGAGGGAAAAAAAACGTGGATTCTTTTCACAGATGCTTGAATGATCAGTTAACGCTGCTACTCCCCACGAAGTAGCATCGTGGACTGATTAGACATTCGGTAGAAGGACAAAATGAGTTGGGATTAATCTTGAGCGGACATAGGATGGAATACCGCTGCAAAATTATATACCCGTACCTAACTCATCCATTCCAGCTCAACTCTCAATGCTTCTAGCTTTCCACACAAGTAAGTGTTGTAGAGACTCCATGGGAAGACATAGCAGGCAAGTGACTGGGTCTTGGATGACTGTCTGCAGTTTGAGCAAGTGTGCATGCCCATTGCCCAGCGTTGTGCCCATGCAGCTTGGTTGGCACAGTTGGCAGCCGGGTGCCAGGGAAAGGAGGCCTGGTGTACAGGCGTCACAGAAGGACAGCTGGCACTCTGGTCTCAGTGCAGGGCTGGCTCTAACTCCTGTTCAAATACGGGCCAAGTTAGAACTGACTGTGGTGCAGCCAGCTCTAGCCCTGTCCATACAATCCCTCCTCCCTTCTCCGCCCTCCTCACCCCAATTCAAACCTACTGTGAGCCAGAAGCAAAAACTCCTGCTGTCTATAACTCTGTTCTCTAGCTAGTTACCTTCCATTGAAGTTTACAAGAAAAATACATCCATGATTCTAGAAAAAAACACTTCTCTAATCATGGGAACTCTAATCATGGATGATCATGTATGTATTCTATTCTATACAAAGCCATTTATAATGGCATGCATAATTGATATGTTTCAAAATCTATGGCAATAGCAGTTGTATGCTTTAATTACAGCAGCTGTAGGAGCAATACATTGACAGGATGTGCTAATATGAATACATGTTTATTACGTGATTTAGTTGCTCTTTTCATCCCCAATCAATCAATCAATCATCCCCAATGTTTTTTCTGACATGGGACATTTATTTAGTTTAACATTTGTTGATAACGCATCACAGCCGAGCACTGCATTCATTCACAGTAATATTGACTATGCACTGTGGCTGTACAAAATATTGTTTTTCAACTAGTCTACTCTTTTTTTGTCCCCTCCCAGACTCAAATAATATTTGTATTGTTAGATTGTCTGCAATGTCAGACATTCTCCGTGACGTTCTGCAATGCGAGATGGCCAAATAGCACGACAATGAAAGTATCTCAAATGCTTTTAATGCAAGCAGAAAAGGTTCAGCAGTCGTCGTTGGGTGCATTTGTAATGTGTGTTTGTCAGGTACTGAGAGGCTCAGTTTGACGGAAGTAGACGTATTTTCCCACATCACTTCCCAAATCAACGATACAGGACGTCACTTCCTCCTTCTCTCCGACCGCTTGTCCCACAGAGAAATGATTAGACGAGTTACTACCAACACAAAGAATACGATAAGAACAACCTTTGGGTAATTGTTCACCTTCACTAGGAGCTTTTACTTTACTAATGTTAATACGTGATAGTGCAAGTGAATTTTTGGGGGGTAAAGGGCTTTTCATGTACGTCTCAAAGTTGCTCATTTGTTATAGCTCCGTGCCATTTTGATTAAGGCAGGGGAATATGTTAGGTGCAATTATTTAGCCTGGGTTTTAATCGAAGGCTGGCTATTTGTACTAAAGGGCACGTGGCGAGTGAGGTGAGCTAGCCGGAGCGAATGTTGACAGCTTCTAATATGGCCTGCCCGGACCATTTGACAAACTAGAAACAGAGGAGATCAATAGCCCCTCTCCCTTAAAAGGTGAAGCAATAACCCCCCCCCCCCTCCCCCCTCCCTAAAACAAGGACATGTTCACATTAGCCCCTTCTAGCCCATTCTACCTAACTTCTTACTTGTACCTTTTAAAGTTCAGGATCATAACTTCAATCCCCTTGACCTTTCACTGTGAGATACTTCTGCAGGTTTTTATTAGTTGGCCCCAGTCTTATGGTTGACACCTGACCTTTTCCACCTCCGGAGAATCCTCTCTTGTTTTTATCTTGTTCTCTGGCAGTGTAGTCTTGCGCTACAAAACACATATGATTTGTTTCATCAATAGTTTTTCATATGAAAACAGATTGGAGAGACTACAAATGCCTTTGGCATTATTTTCATTGGCCACATGTTCAGTATCATTTCACATCTACACTGAACAAAAATATAAATTCAACATGTAAAGTGTTGGTCCCATGTTCCATGAGCTGAAATAAAAGATCCCAGATATTTTCTATACGCACAAAAAGCTTATTTCTCTAAAATGTACAAATTAGTTTACATAGTGAGCATTTCTCCTTCGCACATCAAGAAGCTGATTAAACAGCATTATCATTGCACACGTGCACCTTGTGCTTGGGACAATAAAAGGCCACTCTAAAATGTGCAGTTTTGTCACATAACACAATGCCATAGAAGTCTCAAGATTTGAGGGAGCGTGCAATTGGCATGCTGACCGCAGGAATGTCCACCAAAGCTGTCCAACCGGCCTTACATCTGCAGACCACATGTATGGCGTTGTGTGGGTGAGCAGTTTGCTGATGTCAATGTTGTGAACAGAGTGCCCCATGGTGGCATTGGGGTTATGGTGTGGTCAGGGATAAGCTACGGACAACGAGCACAATTGCATTTGATCGATGGCACTTTGAATGCAAAGAGCAACCGTGACGAGATCCTGAGGCCCATTGTCGTGCCATTCATCCGCCGCCTTCACCTCCTGTTTCATGATAATGCATGGCCCCATGTTGCAAGGATCTGTACAACTGTACATGTCCCAGTTCTTCCATGGCCTGCATACTCAACAGACATGTCACCCGTTGAGCATGTTTGGGCATGTTTGGGATGCTCTGGATCAACGTGTACGACAGCGTGTTCCAGTTACCGCCAATGTCTAGCAACTTCGCACAGCCATTGAAGAGGAGTGGGACAACATTCAACAGGCCATAATCAACAGCCTGATCAACTATGCGAAGGAGCTTTATCGCTCGTCAAGAGGAAAATGGTGGTCACAGCAGATACAGTACTGACTGGTTTTCTGATCCACGCCCCTACTTTTTTTTTAAAAGGTATCTGTGACCAACAGATGCATATCTGTATTCCCAGTCATGTGAGATCCATAGATTAGTGCCTAATGAATGTTTTTCAATAAACTGATTGCCTTATGTGGACTGCAAAATTGTTGCATTTTGCGTTTACATTTTTGTTCAGTGTATGTCAATCAGGGTAGATAATTATATGTTGGTTGTTCTATAACCACCCATGATTGTTTTAAATTGACTAGCAGGCACCGCCTGGTATTTCTTTATATTCTACTTTAATTACTTTAACTCTTCCTTCGTTACTGTTTGGTAAATGACTCATAAACAAATCTGATGCATAAAAACTTGCTTTTAACGACAAGCTCTCAGTGGATTTCAGTTATCACTGAGTGTGTTTTATTTTGCTGTGCAGGAGGAGAACTCAGCATTGGCCATGGAGAATGAGAGCCAGAGGGAGCAGTATGAGCACTGTCTGGATGAGGTGAGTAGTCCACGCCTCACTCTATTCACTCAGCCCTCAACCTCAGTGAGGCAAATCTATTTTTTCACCACACTAATGATAGCCTACATCTCAGGAACGAGTGTTATTTCTTCCCTGTTCTGTCCTATTCCGTGACTTATTATGAGTTGTATACTTTCCTATTTACCTTTAGCGACTTTCTTTAAGATCGTACTGATCAAACATGTTACAAATACTGCACTATTTTCCAGTATCCTTCTGTACCTTTACCGACTTTCTTTTGAGATTTTTCTCAATTTACAATTTTCATGCTCTCAAATTCCATCAATGCAATTCCAAAGTAATTCCTCTCCAGAAGGAAATGTGATTATGGAGGAAGAGGTACTTGGCGTTCCGAAGGCGAACTGTGTTGTGGGAGAAGCTGGGTAAATGGTGGCCTGAGGGAGCAGGATGACAGCAATTAATGAGCTTGTTGGCTAGGACCGCACGCTGAGTCACCCTGAGGGAAGGCTGGAGGCCCGCGGGTGCCAGAAGGGACAGACTGGTCTAATACACTGTGGTGCCAGCTACTGGGGCTCATATGACCTGAGATCTGGGCTCTGGTGCCAGAGGGAGTGGGGGTGGGGAGGGGGGAAACGTAGATTGATGGTGGGACAGAGAAAGCGAGAGAAAGAAAGAAAGAAAAGGAGAAAGAAAGAGGGAGGAAGAGAGAGAGAGCGATAAAAGGAGAGTTAACAATACTTTAGCTGTGTTTTTAACAGTCCAACAATGGCATGCAATTGCATTGCAATGCTCCAAGCATATTGTATGAAACTCCACACCGTGCTGCAGCCTTGGAGGCTAATGCCTGGGGTGAGCCCAGACCAAATGCCTTTTCCACTTCTGTGACCTCAAAAAGCCAGGGCTGTGCTGCTCTGTTGTCTGGTCTGGTGTTGTGTTGCCCTCTGTAGTCGCTCAAGACGGGAGCTAGCTCACTAATGAGCATGTTGTGATGCGGGAAATCTCCACAGCTCTAACAACTCTGCCGATGGGCTCAGGGCATTTGGAAACTGTAGGGAACGCTGGGCTTGTTTAGTAGTGATACATTTTTTAAATAAAAAGATTGTGGATTATTATGTCTACATAAGCAGAGTGGTGGCTGTTTGGTATGCTATTTGTGCTGGCCACGTTCTTTTTTTTAAATGATTTATTTTTTATATATATATATTTTTTCCCACTTAGTGAATGTGCAAATCTCATGCTATTGAAAGGCTGGTAAAAGGAGTTATGCCACATTTGGCAATGCATCAGATGTAAGGGACTGTTATGCCGTACTTCATGTAGTATGACTTGAACTATGAATGCTCTATAAAACCTTTATGTTGTTTTATTTATCAGTTGTTGTCATTTAGATTCTAACTTGAAGATCATTAAATATTCTTTGAGTTAGTGCCCTTCAGTTTTACAGGAGCAGCTCTGTATCCGTCCCCACAGGGCTCAATCACTTCGTCATATTTACTCCATCTCCCCTTATTCAATAGAGGGAGAGAGGACACCTCTGTGAAAAAAGCCAGTGCGTGCTTACAGTGAATTAACGAGTAATCAATGGGCTGTAATCAGAGTCGGAGTCGATGAGGCTTTGCGGTCTAAACTCGGAAGAGCGGTAGGGGTGTGAGGCGCTCTGCGGCCAAAGCCCAGGCACAACAGTACTTTAGCCCTCCACTTCTTCTCTCCGACTGCCCGCTGTGTTGCAAATGACACCCTATTTCCTATATAGTGTGCTCCTTTTGACCAGGGCCCATAGGGTCAAGTAGTGCAGTATATAAGGGATAGGGTGCCATTCAGGACACAACCCCCTACTCTCCAAGCCACTATATCAGCCCTGACACTGCTGTCAATACAGGATCAACAGAAGACAATTAAACATCATGAAGACATGCAGTGCGTCTGGCTCCAATCTGTTCTGCTTCGCCGGGCCGCTACTGGCCTTCTCTGCCACCCTGCGTCAGATTTATGATGATTGGGCCCCTTAGGAATCAACACACTCCTCCAAGGAAAGGCATTCGGGGGGACAATGCTGTAATGCATTGGGACATCGTGTTCACTAAAGCCTGTAATCATTTTGATAGGCAGTCGGTGGAACTTGTGTATTAAATGTCGTTGGAGGAATAGGGGAAGTGAGAGAGTGCAGCGTCGGCATGCACAGGGCAGGGGCAGTTTAGAGTTGAGGTCGTGGGTCAACTGGAGACATTTTCTTTCTTTCTTTCACCTTCATTTTTTCTCACCCATAACAGCCACCATATTATGGTCAGTCACTAAACAGCTTGCATAAAAAGTTTGGATAAATCTTTTTTTCACTCTGTTTTAGGTTGCCAATCAAGTTGTGCAGGCACTACTCACCCAAAAGGTAGGAGTCTGGTTTCCATAGCAACTGTGTTATCAAAATGTCTCAGAATTATACTATTATTAGATCCAATGATGTTGTTAGACATGTATGCAATACAGTAGCTCAAAACTTAATCTTACCATTCACTTTTTTTTTTTGACACCTCATTATCTCATGTTAACTAACCACCTTTTATGGTGTCCATATTAGGACAGTCACACATCACTGAAGGTTCACACCTCTGTCTGTAATAACTCTCTCTCTGTTGTTTTTCCCCATGCAGGATCTAAGGGAGGAGTGTCTGAAGTTGCGGACCAGAGTGTTTGACCTGGAGCAACAAAACCGGACCATGAGTGTCCTCTTCCAGCAGCGAGTCCGACCCGCATCAGACCTGCTCCTGCAGGTAGGGACCTGTCCACTCATCTAGTCCCAGAACTACTGTAGAACCTCATTGTCCCAGAACCACTGTAAAACCTCATTGTACCAGAACCACTATAGAAACTCATTGTCCCAGAACCACTATAAAACCTCATTGTCCCGGAACCACTATAGAACCTCATTGTCCCAGAACTACTGTAGAAACTCATTGTCCCAGAACCACTATAAAACCTCATTGTCCCAGAACCACTATAGAACCTCATTGTCCCAGAACCACTATAAAACCTCATTGTCCCGGAACCACTATAGAACCTCATTGTCCCAGAACCACTATAGAACCGCATTATCCCGGAACCACTATAGAACCTCATTGTCCCGTAACCACTATAGAACCTCATTGTCCCGGAACCACTATAGAACCTAATTGTGCCGGAACCACTGTAGAACCTCATTGTCCCAGAACCACTATATAACCTCATTGTCCCGAAACCACTATAGAACCTCATTGTCCAGGAACCACTATAGAAACTCATTGTCCCAGAACCACTATAGAACCTCATTGTCCCAGAACCACTATAGAACCTCATTGTCCAGGAACCACTATAGAACCTCATTGTCCAGGAACCACTATAGAACCTCATTGTCCCGGAACCACTATAGAACCTCATTGTCCCAGAACCACTATAGAACCTCATTGTCCCAGAACCACTATAGAACCTCATTGTCCCGGAACCACTGTAGAACCTCATTGTCCCAGAACCACAATAGAACTTCATTACCCCAGAACCACAATAGAACTTCATTACCCCAGAACCACTATATCACCTCATTGTCCCAGAACCACAATAGAACCTCACAGAGCAACTACTGACCATTACTCAGGGGTGCCTGACTGATGGAGTTAAAATAGCATTTCACTGCTATTAGTTTCTTGTATTCAATATTGTTGAAGACAACAGTGTGGGTGTAAGGACGACTGTTCCAGTAGCATATTTTCTCACTTCAAACTTCTGAAGAGCAGCGATATTAGATCATCCATCTTTTTGTGATGGCGATGTGATCCTGAGTCCAGGGTCTGTGATATCATCATTGCTAAAAAACTATGTGCTCATGAACCATCCAGCCTCCACGGAGCTACGGGGCTCAGATAAGATCATTTGAGAAAGTACCGAGACTCGCGTCATCCATCCTGGGTTCTCTCGGGGGACGGTAAACCTCTCAACCAAATTACCTCTAGCGCACCAGACCCTGTGGCACGTAACACAGACATAGATGCTAGAGAGAGGGGAGGGTATGTGTGTGTGTGTGCCTGCGCGTGTGTATGTAGTCTGCCGTGGGTAGGAATGCACACTTACTGTAACTCAGAAATCATTTACTCCAGTCACTGCAGAGAGAGACAGAGAGAGAAATATTGACAACCATGTCTGCTATAAAATGGCCACATGGATTTTCCTTAATCTGATTTGCAGCTATGGCCGTCCAGCTCTCGTTACCTTACCTCCTCTCAGAGTGGTGGGTGGAGGCTCTCAGACTGCCACAGGGTAAAGCAGGGAGATGTGAGGTGTGAGAGGGAGCTCAGGGGGATGGGGGTACAGAGGACCTACAGACGAATAATGAGACGCCTACTGGTCTTAATGAGAACATGTGGCTCAGTAAGGATGGATGAGAGGAGCTCAGGGGAGAGCTGAGTGCAGATACTATGCAAGTCAACACACCCAGGTACAGAAACAAAGAAAGTTATAGTTGAAGAATAACTTATTTTATTTTATTTTATTGTTGACAAAATCAGCCTCCAGCACACTGGTATTGTTGAATAGTCCACAAACCATTTTAATGGATCTCGTTTAAGCAATGTTTCGATCAATAGACCATCACGGCTTGTTCAGGTGTTGACAAAATTCGAAAGGATTATAAATGAAAATTGCAAAGCGAGCTGACCACAATCCTTTATCTACCCCAAGTTCAGGGGAGAGTATGCCCTCTGTCAGTCGCCCTCTGCTAGCAACTGATATGGACATATGGATAATTGAAAGTCACAGTTCACATTGTCCAGTGAAGGGTCCAATCGTCTCAACAGATTGAGCGAAGCTGTGGATGCACTATTTTTGTCCCAACTAAACCAGGGCAGGGTTAAAGTGAAACGTGTAATTGTTTATTATCTATTTGTAACTATTTCATAATATTTTGATTTAATAAACCAATATGTATGTTCTGGTTATATCCTACAAGAGTAAATGTTTGCATATTCAGTCTGTTCAGTAGAGCATTTGTGTTCAGTATACAACGTGATCAACAAGACATTGACGAGAGCAATATACCGTAAATCTATTCGCTTGTGTATCAGGAACCTCTGTCCCTGCCCCAAATGGCATCCTATTCCCTATATAGTGCACTACTTTTTACCAGAACGGTCAAAAGAAGTGGACTATGTAGAAAATAGGGTACCATTTGGGACATATACCCTGGCTTTTCACAAGGGAGTATGTCGGGAATGAGGATTTGTAGCAAGACATTTTTTTTCAGCGGTGAGAAAGTGAGATTTTATTGTGAAGGAGGCGGGAGAGATTTTAAAGATTTATGTCCAACTTTATGTCCAACCGGTGTCTGCCAGCGCATTTTAAACAACAAGAAAATAATTGACACTTGTGTAAGCGATAGCTAAATCATACGTTATAGGATGCTCTTTCGTATTTTCACATGGATTCCTCAAACGGTCAGTCATTTTATTGAAAAGCTCATGATTCTTTCATGGTTGGGGTTTTGTCGATATGTTTCAGGTTGTAAACCTTGTTTCTATTCCTGGGATTAGTTTCTCTATAAAGGTGGCTGTGACAATGATGATTAGTAATACAAGTGCTGAAAGAGTAAATGATTGATTGATTGATTGAGTCAATTAAAACATGGGTTTGAAATCAGTTCCCCTGCTAGTTATTGTGGATCATTTCTCTTGAAGTAGCCTAATATTTTGCCCTCTAAAATGGCTGCAGGTAACCTTCTGTTTTTATTCATATTTATTTAGATGTTTTATTTCACCTTTTATTTAACTAGGCAAGTTAGTGGTTTGCATGAATTACCTTTATACCATAACCTACCATCAAATAGTAATTAGCGACAGTAGAGCTTGACATATTAATATTTCCTTTCAGTCAGAGGGTGGCAGGTGTTTGGCCATTTTTTATCACCCGCATTGGCATTTCATTTCTACTGTTCTGGGAGTCGGTAATTAAATGTGTTGTTGGCCCCCGGGGCCATCTTGAATTTCCCTGATAACGAATCACTGCTCTCCATTGAGATTGTGATTAGGAATACTGGGAATATGCTTGACCTGCTGTCGCCTCATGTAATGTGGCATTTCACACGCTGCAAAGCTCTGTTTGCTGCAGTTCGGCCAGGTGCTTAGTAAGGTGTGTAAGTAGCGAATAATAATTCCCTCCTTCCACTTATACAGCCTTATCAAAAGTGACAGGCGAGTGGTAATTGAGTTGTCAATTATCTGTAAAAGTAGGTCCTGGTTGCCGTGGAAACTTCCCAGGCCCCTTCGGCAGGACCTAGTAGCTACACAGTACCATTCAGTCATTTTTGCCTTCTGAATTTTGATGGGCTTTTGCACTATGGTTCCCCTCAAAGTGTTGTCTTTGCTGGAGTTTTGTTAACTGGACTGCCCTGCACAGTATTCCTATTCTGGTTCATTTCTCAGTGGAGTACGAGAGCCATGTTTTGTCTTAGCTTAGCCAATTCCCTGCTATACGTTACCTGTATCCTCTGACTAAGGGAAGACCAAACCGTGAGTGCAGAATTAAACGTAGTTAAGGAAATAGGTTGTAACAGAGAAGGTGAGCTCCCTCAGTGCGCCTCCGTCCTTGGCTAGATCACACTTCCACCCGGTCAGGTACAGTGAGGTTAGCCCTAAGAGACACAGAGATGGGGGAGCTGTCCGCCCCCATGTCGTCCCCCCTCTCCCCACCCTTCCCCATCGGAGACCTTGTGACACTATTGACTGAATCATTGATGACTGTGCTGAGGAGGTGTAATCCTGCACCCCTACGATAACATCAGCCCCCCTTCTCTTCTCCTGACACTCAGCCACTCCCATCCCCCTGTGTGGACAGCCTATACCCTGGAGATGAGCGATATGGCTTCAGAGAGGACTACATTTCTATTACCGGCTTTATGGTGAGAGAGACGCCATCTGGCATGTTAAGTCCACTGTAAAGGACAACCTGGACTGAGTCAGCTACAGGAGAAGAATTCTCATCCACATGTCAAATTTAGGTCATAATGGCAAGTTAAGCGGTATTAAAGAAAATATTTGGTTTAGTACAAGCTGCAGTAGGTATATTTTGCCTCCGTTAATTCACAGTTATGTACATGACATGAATATGATATTCAAATTCAACTACAAATAAGCAGAACGTGTTTTAAAACCTTTTTTTCCATTTAATTACTATCACTTACCTTTAATTCTCAATATGAAGTCTTTGCCTAAATGTGTAAGCAATAAACAAGAATATATTTTATATAAACATTTGATTATGCCTAACAAACTCATTTAAAACTATTCAGTATCAAATGTGCATGAACTGTGTAAAATAATGATTAAATCAAATTGATTAGAGTCTCAACATGCCATTTATGTGCTGTACTTCATTCCCATTGAATCCAGTTGAAACAGCTCTATCATTATTTCTATATTTCAAAAGTTAACTCACAATGGAGAACAAGAGAGCACACTACGTCGAATCCTTTTCCACATCCCCATCGATCACAACCACCCTGGAACAAATTGACTTGGGTCAAGTTATAAAATTACGGAGCATTCCACCGAGATGACCTCAAGGTTCATCATTTCCAGAAAATAGTCAAACTAGCCTATCTGCTGTGAAAGAGTATTGATGCCATGTCCTTCCAGGTCCCTGCTAGCACACAATATGCTGTACAGTACTAGAGAACAAGACAAGATGTAATAAGAGCATTACATGGTCACCATTTATGAGAATAAAATACATACTGTCAAAATGGAGTACATTCATTTAAACAATTTAAACAATGTTTTCTCCAGTTGCTGCAGATATACAGCACTGCACGATGGGTCGAGAAAATTTCAACTCAATTGAAATTTCACACACAAACAGTTTTTTATTCTTCAAACCTCATGGGGACATAAAATGTATTTCCATTCAGAATCCTATTTAACCCTTAACCCTTAACCCTAATTGTAACCCTGACTCTAAACCTAAGCTTAAAATAACCTTTGTCCTCATTGGGACGTGGGTAATGTACTCACGAGGGAGAACTTTCCTCCTTTTACTATCCTTGTGGGAACTTAATGGGATTTTAGATCCCCGCAAGGTTAGAAGAACCAACCCACACAAACACATGCACATGAAAATACAAAACCAATTACTTTTACAAAAACCCATTGGAAATCAATATGATTTAATCCATTGGAATGTTGCCATTATAGCCCTTCATCGTTTAGATGGTCTGCAGGATAGAGTCCCCTTAAACTCAGTCTAAATGGGGCTGAGATTACGGAAAGAAAAACAAGAGGGAGGATTAATTTGGCACTCTCGGGAGATAAAGGGATCATCTAAATGTGATTTAATTCAGATCTCCAGTTTACATCCATGTTCCCTTTAAACTAGTTCCAATTTGCTCTAATTTGCACAGATAAATGCATCTACAATTAACTTGGAACTATTTCTATCCATTCTCTGTGTTTCGCAGAGGGTGGCTCACACACAAGCAATCCTTTGCAGCTTTTCGAACTTGATCGATACGAATGCGATGCGTTGAGACTCGATGTCAAGTCAACCAAAACGAATGTGCTCGTATGTCCTTGGAAGTGTTTCTTTAGCCTAAGGGACAGCATATGTTGAAGATACATGTATTAGCTGGCGTTCTACTACTGAAGCCTCACTTCACATTGCATGACGTGTATTACACTAGTGCAGCAGCCATCACAAATGTTATATAACAGATTGAGCCTTATAAGGAAGTAGACCTGTAGATACCTGGTCTATACTGCCCTACCAAGCAAAAAGGCAGTAACAGCTCATTTGGTCGAAAATGAGTTAATGGCATTTTTGCTACATTAGATATATGTGGACAAGTATTCTGCCTCTGTTGTGTTTTGGAGAAAATGGGGGTGATGTTAGCAGTAACTGTATAAAGTTACTGTGAAACCAAGGTAGATAAAAGCAATTTTTCTCAGTTCCACGCTATGAGCAGTTACTGCCTTTTTGCTTGGTAGGGCAGTATAGTTATCTTTCCGGTGGTTTTGGTTAGTTGCTTTCAGTGAGATTGTGACTATTGATCCTCTGACAGTAGTCCATGGATGTTTTGAACACAATGCTCAAGTGGCCATTGTCAATGCCCAGGGCTGGGTTTATGAAACAAAGGACTAGGATTGTTATCCCTCTCATCATGAAGACATTTTTTCTTGGAGATTAAAAAGAAAACAGGTTACAAGGGGCTGTCACCCCAAGTAAAATGAATATGGCTTCCAGGAATATGGTTTCCACCATAGATATAAATACAATGAAATAGTGTATCTATCTCTATGGCTTTCACACTGCGTTTGCAGGAAGGCTTGTTAGCTCAAAGCCTCCGGGACCCCAGGGCTCGGCCAGTGTGTTGATCACTAGCACTGAGACTGATTTTATTGCAAGCTTTTCGACTTATTGTCTGTCTCTCTGTTTCTTTGTTGGATCAGTAGTGAGCCGGTGTCTTCATTCCAAAGGCTATTTTCGGAAGGTCACCTCCTTACTGTAGCTCTGTCCCTGATACTCTGTGTAACGGTAGACAGCACATACAAACTCTAGAATGTCAAAATCTCACATTGTAACCTCACACTTAAACAGGTGGTAACATGGATGTTTGTATGAAATAATGGATAATGTGATACTATGGTTTGGCCTTGGGCAAGGAGTTTGAGATCAGGGCTTCCTGAATGACACAGCTGTGTCACAGGGAGTTTACGAGGTGTGAAACTATTGTTTAATAAACATGTGTCCTCTGTGATTTAGTAGAGGAGTAGCTTTATACTCAAGGAGCCTTCTGGGTAGTCTGAAATGTAGAGCAGAGATGATGTGAGGTAGAAATTGCATTTCTATGGTTGTACTAAGAAATGGAGTAAACACATATTAGGTTAGGCCTGTCATATTGTATACTCTCTCCCTGTCTTTTTTATTCAGATATACTTTATTTATGTTAAAGACTATAGATGGATTTAAGCTAATATACTGTACACTAAAAGTTCCACGAGGTGAATCTCATCGCTGCAACACCGGCAGTGTGAAATTCTTCTGGCGGTCATGTTCATCTAGAGTGGGCGTACACAGCACAGGAAGGAAAGTTAGTGCAGTGTACATGAATCTGGCAATTGTATTTCATTATCGAGATGGAGAAATTAAAATAGATATGAGCGCAGCAGAAAATATCCTCCCTCGACGAGTATTAAAGTTGCCTTTCGAGGGGAATGTGGCATAAATGGAGTGTTTTTGTTGCAGCACGTTTGCCGTTTAAGTAGATCCGAGCACAGGGAACCGGGCAGTAATTAGGTTGGAGGATTAATATGTGAAAATGTAGTTGGTTTTGTATCCTTCCCCTGTGAACGGAAACCAAAGAAAATAATGGATCGCAAAATAGTGTTTGAATATGAATACAAAAATCGAAGGAATCCCTCGCTCCCCAATGCAATTATTTCCCATTCACATGAATTATTCTTAACAGATGACATTAATGGCATTGATTCCAATACAATTGAAGAGTGCCCTGCATAGATCTCAGTGGGGGGAGAAAGAGGTTTACTTTCAAGCCCTGGGAAAGTGCGGCTGAACCAAAGCCTTTTTGAGACCTGCTCAAATGTGATTTTTTGGGGGGGGTTTTCGTTGTGAGATTTGAATGAAAATTATTCATATTTGATGGTAGACTTTCTATTGTATATTCATTAATCTACTACTGGAAAGATTTGATTGATACAGAACACCAATGAGAAATACAAAATAGCATGCAATATAATATAGTTATTTGATTGTCACATTATTCTGTTCAGTTGAATGTGTTAAATGCCTTCTCTATGTAGTTGATATATTTCTGTATGTAGTAGAGACATTCAGTAAGACCTTGTGCTTTCTTGTCCTTTCAGAAACTCCACTCTCGGATCATGGATTTGTCTGCCTCTGATCTCCTCCTGGAGCCGGAGAGGAGCAAAAGCTTCCTGCTATCCAGGAACACTGACTCTCCACCTCATGTACGATTGATGGAAAACAAACCAATGGCATGTTCTTTTCCCGCGAGCCTCACCCATATGTATTGTCCAGGCATCAGAACTGACGTACAGCCCAGAGAAGTCATTAGGGGGGATTAAAATACCAGATCTAACTATTATGGGGGTTTGATCTGCTGTTCTCGGCAAGCAGAGTTGGCAGTATCACATTCTTAAAGGTATAAATCCTTGTCATATTACCAGACGACCATCGATTGAGGCTCGTCTTCAGTAAAAATGAGTCTGCGGGATAGTGTAGTAGATTAGTCATGTTATACATTATGTATTAAGGTCTTAAAATGAATTCACTCTGGTCTTGTGTCCTTTTACTCCGTTAGGACCCAACCTGATAAACCTTCATATATAGTATAGAAGTGTGGCAAAAAATTAAGTGAAAAATTGATAGTGTAATAATGTTGAAATCTGTTAATGTATTTATGTGTTTGCGACAAGATAATGAGTTTGGGGAAAGAAGCCGCGAAAATGTGATATACAGATTTCCTGGGCCAATTAGTTTGCTTCCTATTATTTCTCTGACTGAACAGTTGATTCGAATTCTGAATCGACATTTGTTTGGACAGAATTGTGGAATAGGACTGATGCAGAAAACATCTGTTGGGGAGATTGCTTCTGAAAGTATGATGGATCATTTGCATCTCACTGGCTAATTATATAGGCAGTAGCTATCGTAACACATAAAATATCAGCCACTGGTAGTCTAACTTAACAGTCAACAGGTATGCAAAATATACTTTTTTTTTGCATTAATGCACAAAGAAAAAAGCGATGTGTGTTTGGATAGCCTTGTAAAATGCACCAGTGATTCAATATTGCATAGTCATAGATTCCCAGCCATATTCTTACCTTTTGACATAATTACCATCTCATATGACCCTGTGAAGCTCTCTGTGACACTCGCCAACCCGCTCACCCCCGTTCACCCCTGCCACCTGTCCTCCAGCTGTTCCCTTATCTCCCTGGGTTATTAGCTTTCACTGGAGCCCATCAGCTGTCACCCCTAGCTCATAAACCAAACCATGCTCCACCCCTGGCATCAGCCATGTGTCTGTGTCCCAGACTAGATTTGAAGCCACTCAAGACACAAACACTGGAGGGTGATGGGGAAAGCCTTTCAGTTAAAATACAATATAACACGCTGCATGGGTCCAGATCCAACTCTATAATTTCTAGACTGAAAAGCTGAAATAAGGCTTGTTAATCAGTGTTTTTGTAGCGTTTTCCTGCATCTATCATAATTGCCTTTACCTTCTCTACCTTAATCCCCATTATCCCAACTCATGAATGTATGTGGCACTAAATCATGACTAATGGTGTCTTTGGAATCCGTCCTGCAGGATGTCCAACTGAACGGAAAGGCGGGACTTCCTGTGGCCAAGTGTCTGAGCCAGCTGAGTCTGACGGTGCAAGCGCCAGTCTACCCACGCAGCAGCTGTAGCAGCAGTGAGCTGTCCCTGTCTAGCGCCTGCAGTGAATACTCCAGTGGCTCTTATACCTGGAACGACGGACGCTCCTGTGGGAAAATGGTACGATGACCAGACCAACCTCTCCTCGCTCTGTCTCTCTGTGTGTTTGTCTCGGTGTCTCTCAATTTTTCTTAGTCTCTGTCTCTCTCATTTATGAACATTATCAATGTGGTGTTTCAAACAGCTTTAAAAAAAATAATCGAAGTAACACATAGCTGAACACTACCAGTCAAAAGTTTTAGATCACCTACTCATACAAGGCTTTTCTTTATTTGTACTATTTTCTACATAGTGAAGAAATCAAAACTATGAAATAACACATGGAATCATGTAGTATCCAAAAAAGTGTTAAACAAATCTAAATATAGTTTTGATTTTAGATTCTAGAAAGTAGCCACCCTTTGCCTTGATGATAGCTTTGCACACTTTTTCAAATAATTGTTTATTTTTATTTTTTATTTGTTATTTTTTTTGTAATATGAGGGGTGGATCAGCTTAATATTGCGGAAAGATTGTTGCTTCCCTCAATGTCATTGTCTGCATCACTTCCAATCCCCCATATATATTTTTTTGTAATATCCATATACAGTGCCTTGCGAAAGTATTCGGCCCCCTTGAACTTTGCGACCTTTTGCCACATTTCAGGCTTCAAACATAAAGATATAAAACTGTATTTTTTTGTGAAGAATCAACAACAAGTGGGACACAATCATGAAGTGGAAGGACATTTATTGGATATTTCAAAAAAAATAACAAATCAAAAACTGAAAAATTTGGCGTGCAAAATTATTCAGCCCCCTTAAGTTCCCACATATGCTGAGCACTTATTGGCTGCTTTTCCTTCACTCTGCAGTCCGACTCATCCCAATCCATCTCAATTTGGTTGAGGTCAGGGGATTGTGGAGGCTAGGTCATCTGATGCAGCACTACATTACTCTACTTTTTGGTAAAATAACCCTTACACAGCCTGGAGGTCTGTTGGGTCATTGTCCTGTTGAAAAACAAATGACAGTCCCACTTAGCCCAAACCAGATGGGATGGTGTATCGCTGCAGAATGCTGTGGTAGCCATGCTTGTTACGTGTGCTTTGAATTCTAAATAAATCACTGACAGTGTCACCAGCAAAACACCCCCACACTATAACACCTCCTCATCCTTACTTTATGGTGGGAAATACAAATGCGGAGATCATCCCTTCATCCACACAGCGTCTCACAAAGACCGAGCGGTTGGAACCTAAAATCTCCAATTTGGACTCCAGACCAAAGGACAGATTTCCACAAGTCTAATGTCCATTGCTCGTGTTTCTTGGCCCAAGCAAGTCTTCTCTTCTTATTGGTGTCCTTTAGTAGTGGTTTCTTTGCAGCAATTCGAACATGAAGGCCTGATTCATACATTCTCCTCTGAACAGTCGATGTTGAGATGTGTCTGTTACTTGAACTCTGTGAAGCATTTATTTGTGAAGCATTTCTGAGGCTGGTAACTCTAATGAACTTATCCTCTGCAGCAGAGGTAACTTTGTGTCTTCCATTCCTGTGGCGGTCCTCATGAAAGCCAGTTTCATCGTAGCGCTTGGTGGCTTTTGTGACTGCACTTGAAGAAACTTTCAAAGTTCTTAAAATGTTCCATACTGACTTTTTTTATTACACACACACTACAGCGTGCCGTGTAAAGGCACTGGGACGAAGACCAAACAAACACGTAACAAAAACACAGGGTTGAAACCCAAACAAAAGAGCGAGGAGTACCTCAAATAAATAACACACGCGCGCAATCATTAACACATGGGACGAGACCCGTAATCATCTGCGCAATCCACAATGGCACGAAAGCCAAAACACACAGCACAGGTACTCACACTCACCAACGTATATTGTAACAATAATCGACAGGACACTGGTAAACCAAGGGCACACTTATACAATTACTAATCACTGGGAATCCGTGACAGATTGTGGAAAAGGGTGGATGCTTTGAAGACTCTCAAATATAAAATATATTTTGGTTAACACTTTTTTGTTTACTACAGGATATGTGTTATTTCATAGTTTTAGTGTTTTTTTTATCAAAGCATTAAATATTTAGCTTGAGCCATAACCCAAAGTGCTTAGTTTCTCCATTAGACCATTTGAAAGGGAGTAAAACAAATTGCAGACTGAATAACAGCTTAACAAAGTAAACATATGACTCAACAACCAACTCTGTTGTAGAGAATGAGAGTGGGCCATGGTCACAAATCCTCTGAGAAGAACTAAAGGTGCTTGAACACCCTTATATTCATGCTCGGATTGCTGTTGCACAGCTCAATTTAGCTGAATTCTCGAATTACGTATCTGTGTGTCTGTCTCTCAATCTCCCACTGACCTCTCTGAGTTCTGTAATAACGTCTGTCTTTCTGTATTCCTCCTGCAGTCCTCTCTGACGTGGGAGAAGAGGCTGAGCCTGGGTTCCTCGGCCCCCGGGAACATCTGCGCCCCCCTGGAGGAGCAGCTCCCCACGAGGAGGAAAGAGAGCCACATCCTAGAAGGCCTGCGGAAGCTCCAGAGGAGAAAATCAAAAAGCTCCTCATCCTCCTGGGTCTCCAAGTCAGGCGACAAGGACTGCATGAACTCTAATGAGGGTATCTACTCTCTGGGGATTAAGAGTGGGAGCAAGGGAATCTCCAAGGCCACTTATGTGGGAAGGACCACTGTCTCAGGGGTGGGGGGCAAAAGCTTTGTGTACGACTCTGATGATGCGGACGATGAGTCGCTACATTCGGCGTACTGCAGACGAGACCGCGTCCCCAGTAAGGACGGAGGCTGGATGTACTTCAGGAAGCTGTCGCACAGCGTCTCGGACAGTGTGTGTAGCTGGGACGGGTTGAAGGACAGTGGCATAGTAGGGGATAGTAACTGCAGCATGGGTACGAAGCACCCACCCGGCTATAATTCCAAGGAGCGTCCAGAAAAACTCAAAAGCTTCATCAACAGTTTCCTCTCCGGGGGGCGGACCTCAGCTGTTCTAAACCCCTCCCTGTTGCACTTTGACATCAGCCCCACAGAGGCTGAATTCCCCCTCCACCTCTCAGACACCGACCCTGAGGATCTGCACTCTGAGGTCAGTGACCACCGGCTGCCTGTTAGCCGGACAGCTGAGCAACTGCAGAAGGACATCAAGAGGCTCTCAAGAGATGCTGACAAGCTGCTTCCCGTACAGTGGTTGAGGAGGGAACCTGGCCGAACTCAGTCTGCCGATGGAAGGCCCAGGCCCTTCAGCCCAATCAAGGAAAACAAGGGGGCTAAAACGCAGTCTGAGGAGAGTATCATGGCCATATTCGATGCTGACGGACAGCCCATTGAACTCAGTGCTCAGCAGTCCTCTGTTGGTGCTGGGGCTCAGAAAGAGATTCCTGGGAGGAAGGAGAATGGGGTTGCTGAGTATGCAGCACTGTCGCCTCATGATAGGCCCATTCATCATACGGTAGGCAGCAAAGGCTGCAATGGCAGGGAGGGAAGCCCAGAGAGGCTGCAAACGTACATAACGCCACTGAGGAAATTGATAAAGCCGCCTTCCAATCGATCCAACAAAGGCCACTCTGTCCCTCCCATGAACAATGCTTCCACCAGCCCCAAGGCCATCAGTTCAAAGATCCCCAGCAGCCGGGGGAAAGGATCTCCATTGAAGGTTTCCAAGGGCTCCACCACAGAAACAAGCAACAGTGGACCAACCTCCGGATTCACAGCTCAGGAGTCAAAGTCCCCTTCTTCTCCTCCGGTCAAGATGTCCAGGTTCATCAAAGCTCCAGGCTGCACTACAAGCCCCAAGGCAGTGAACAACAAGCTTCTTGGCAGGAATGACTGGACAAAGGGCTCCTCATCTAGTGTTCCAACCGGCACCCCACACCTCCCAAGAAGGCATTTGGACCACGTGGACTACAGGGAACAGCCTACAAGAGACAGACACTGTGAAGCCAGCAGCAAAACCGAACTCAGGTCCCCGTCTCCTCCCCCGCCCCCTGGCCGCACCACCTCCTTACTTATAAGACCAAACTATGATGGGTCACCTCAAGCACTTAAACCAGGGGCTCAACCATCCATGCCTACAACTGTGAGGGGGCCACCCCCGAGTTACCACCCCCCGCCTGTACCAAATATGCAACATTCATTAACATCACCACCACCCTACAAGGGCCAAGATACCATAGACCTCGACGCAGGCTACGGTACCGCAATCGCACCTCAGAAACTGTTGGACAAATCGAGCCAGCAGCACCCTGCTTCAAATAAGACCCCCTCTAAAGGCACTTCGAAATGGGTCCCCACAAAACTCTACCTCCCCTCCTCAGCCTCAGGGCATGTGCATGAAAATGCACCTAAAAGCTCAAAGAATGTCCCTCCTCCTTTATACAACTCTCAAAGTGGCTCTTCGCTTCAAAGCACATTTACAAGTCAGAAAGGTACCAATGACAATAGGCATCCTATGTTGCATAAGACCTCTAGTAGTTTTCCTGTAACTCTGCAGGGCCACCCTCAGTGTCCAACAGAACCTCACAGTAGTATGAGTCAACCTCCCGAGGCAAATCTACCCGTCTCTGGAAATAGCCCTCAAAATTTCACTGAAAAAGCGTTAAAGACACGCATTCCTATGGGCTTCAAAGCGTTTGTAAAATCGCCCCCCTCACTGCAGAAAGGCTCCACCACAATACCAGGAAAGCAAGAGAAGGAACACATCAACTTGTTCTCCAAAGAGACAGTGACTTCAAATGGTTTCGCATGTGACAGTTTTCAGGCAGTGTATGTTGATTCATTAGCCATGACTTCCATCACGGAGACTAAGGGTGAGGTCCAGTGCATAATTCTAGAAGAGGAGGGACACACCTCTGAGTTGGCAGAGCAGGGGGTTGGTGACAAGTCGGAATGTGACCGTAGACAGTTCAAGAGGTCCATATCTGTCACGACCAAACCTCACCTAAAGCCTGTCCTGGGGATGAACGGGGCGAAAGCTCGCAGCCAGAGTTTCAGCACCCACTACATGGAAAAACCCAACATCAGCGTGTTGGACGGACATGTGAAGATTCGAACGCAGATCATCACCAACTCTGGAGAGAGGGGGAACTCGTTAACAAGGCAGAGCTCATTTGTTGAGGGCATACAGATTAAACCTAGTAGCGGATCTGGGGAAAGTCCGGTCCGTTGCCCCAGCCACAGGCTGAGCCACTACGGAGGTATGACAGGCTCTAACAGCCACCAGGGTCTTCCGGAGAGAGCCTCCATATCGAGCTCCACTGGTGAAGGAACACAGAGCACTGCAAAGGAGGAGAGCGTCATGGCTCCACATCAGAAAGAAGTGCGTAGCTTGCCCCTCGCCGACCGGATCGGCTTGAAGAACTCCCGAAATCCCAAGAAGGTCGCATCTCATCCTCAGTTTGAGTCGCCGGCCTCTCCTGTCTATAGCCCGGAGGCTACAACAAAGGCTGGGAAAGTGCTCAGCCTCGACAAACTAGACCTCGCGAAGAGTGTCAAAGTCCAGGCAGGCTGTTCCCAAGGGGCGGTCGATAAGGGAGAGCAACCAGTGAGCCCCACAGTCTGCACCATCGAGGAGAAGGTCATGATGGGGATTGAGGAGAATATCCAGAAAGGTCAGGGTCAAGAGAAGGTAATAGCATTGGAAACCAAGCAGAAGACCGGCCCGTCTTTGGCCAACTGGTTTGGCCTGCGTAAAAGCAAGCTGCCAGCCTTGAATGGAAAGAAATCAGACGCCACCTCCCCGAAAGAGAAAGCTGAGAAAAAAGAGCTGAAGATTGGATCTGTGCTGGGAGGCAAACAGATGAAATCGGACAAAAAGAAGGACAAGAAGAAAAACGACAGCCAGTTCGAAAAGAGTCCAGAGCTGACGCTGTCAGAGAACAAGCTGAGCTCAATCATGGATCATTGCAATATTCATATGGGACAAATAGCCAATCAGATCCAGTGTTCTACAACCTACATTGGGAAAGACCAGTTCATGAAAGAGCTTCTTGCCAGGTTTGTATTACCGTAGTAACTTTCGTATAAAATATATTTCAAGTACGTTTGTATAATTAGACATGGGTAAAAATCTCCCAAAAATTACAGTGAATTGATCAGGAAAAAGAACACTCATTAGATATTGTCTCCTGTGATGCTGAAATGATTGCGGATTGTCCTTTTAACATTTCTCCAAGTGTTCATGCGGCTGTAAAATACAAGTCTTGCTACATTATGCATGCATGTAGAGGCAAAAACACACACAGCTAAACAACAGCAACACCAGCTGCCTCTTTGAATTATGGTTCTACTTGAGTGAACATAAGCACTTCCTAGCCTGGAATCTAGAGACACGGTCAGCCCTGAGCTATCTTGTCTGGAAGAGTGTAGAATTACCACTCCTCCCATAAATGTATATAATACCTCAAATCTCAGCTGACAGATTTTATCAAGAGTAGTTACAAACATTTATCACTCGATGAGACTGGAGTCGGGAAGAGCCATTAAAAAGAGGTTATTTCAGATCCTACGGTAGGGGGATATAGGCCCACCCACTGGCCCAGGCCCAGCCAATCAGAATTATACGTATATTATTATACGTACGTTGGAGGCGGCTTATGGTAGAGAAATTTACTTTCAATTCTCTGGCAACAGCTCTGTTGGACATTCCTGCAGTCAACATGCCAATTGCATGCTCCCTAAAAACTTGAGACATCTGTGGAATGTTAGTGCCTTTTATTGTCCCCAACACCTGTGTAATGCTCATGCTGTTTAATCAGCTTCTTGATATGCCACACCTGTCAGGTGGATGAATTAGCTTTGTAAAGGAGAAATGCTCACTAACAAGGATGCAAACAAATTTGTGCACAAAATTGGATAGAAATGAGCTTTTTCTGCACATGAGCATTTCTGGGATTTTTTTATTTCAGCTCATGAAACTTGGGACCAACATTTGACCTTTTGCGTTTATATTTTTGTTCAGTGTATATGAAGGCCATATTGAATGAGAACAATGGAATTTATCAGCCGGGATCTCTTTCCACCTGCACAGTTCATATGAAATCGGTTAAGCAGACAGACAGAAAATGAATCAAATCATGTTTCCTATACAGGAGTGTGAGGAAGGGCGACTCCATTGCTGAATCTCTCCCTGGCATCTCCATCCCCAAGACAAACAGTGATATGAGGGGAGATATGGAGATCTGCTCCGATACAGCTGTGAGTGAGCTAGTGGTCCTGTAATGAAACGTTGCTAGGCTTCTAGGATATTGCATGGATCTCTCACTCTACTGCGCCCTCTCTCTATTATCTGTCTATCTTTCCTCATAATCTCACCATTTTCTCACTATTTCCTCTAACCTCAGTATCCACTTCCTCCATGCTCTCATGCTGGTCAGTTGTTTATTGGATTGTACATATACTCCATATCATTTACTGTTGCCATAACTTTTTCCATGTCGTATGTCTAGTTTGTGTACACACCTGCAAATTCCGCCAACCTTCACACAGACACACACAAATATGAGAGCACACTAAAGCAGCTAAGCTACAGGACTGTTTTGCTAGCACAGACTGGAATATGTTCTGGGATTCTTCCAATGGCATTGAGGAGTACATCATATCTGTCATTGGCTTCATCAATAAGTGCATCGATGATGAAATCCCCACAGTGACCGTACGTACATACCCCAAGCAGAAGCCATGGATTACAGGCAGCATCCGCACTGAGCTAAAGGCTAGAGCTCCCGCTTTCAAGGAGCGGGACTCTAACCCGGAAGCGTATAGGAAATCCCGCTATGCCCCCTGACGAACCATCAAACAGGCAAAGCATCAATACAGGACTAAGGTCGAGTCGTACTGCACCTGTTATGACCCTCGTCGGATGTGGCAAGGCCTGCAAACCATTACAGACTACAAAGGGAAGCACAGCCGAGAGCTGCCCAATGACACGAGCCTACCGGACATGCTAAACTACTTCTATGCTCGCTTCGAGGCAAATAACACTGAAACATGCATGAGAGCATCAGCTGTACCGGAAGACTGTGTGATCACGCTCTCCGCAGCCGATGTGAGTAAGACCTTTAGACGGATCAACATTCACAAGGCCGCAGGGCCAGACGGATTACCAGGACGTGTACTGCGAGCCTACGCTGACCAACTAGCATGTGTCTTCACTGACATTTTCAACCTCTCCCTGTCCGAGTCTGCAATACCAACATGTTTTAAGCAGTCCACCATAGTGCCTGTGCCCAAGAACACTAAGGTAACCTGCCTAAATGACTACCGACCTGTAGCACTCATGTCTGTAGCCATGAATTGCTTTGAAAGGCTGGTCATGGCTCACACCAACACCATCATCCCATCATCCCAGAAAGCCTATACCCACTCCAATTTGCATACTGCCCCAACAGATCCACAGATGACGCAGTCTCTATTGCACTCCACACTACCCTTTCACACCTGGACAAAAGGAACACCTACAGGATGTGAGAATACTATTCACTTACTACAGCTCAGCGTTCAACACCATAGTGCCCTCAAAGCTCATCAATAAGCTAAGGACACTGGGACTAAACACCTCCCTCTGCAACTGGATCCTGGACTTCCTGACTAGCCGCCCCCAGATGGTAAGGGTAGGTAACAACACATCCGCCACGCTGATCCTCAACACAGGGGCCCCTCAGAGGTGCGTTCTTAGCCCCTCCTGTACTCCCTGTTCACTCATGACTGCACGGCCAGGCATGACTTCTACACCATCATTACATTTTCCGATGACATAACAGTGGTAGGCCTGAACACCGACAACAACGAGACAGCCTATAGGGAGGAGGTCAGAGACCTGGCCGTGTGGTGCCAAGACAACAACATCTCCCTCAATGTGATCAAGACAAAGGAGATGATTGTGGACTACAGGTAAAACAGGACCAAGCACATTCTCATCAACAGGGCTGCAGTGGAGCAGGTTGAGAGCTCCAAGTTCCTTGGTGTCCACATCACCAACAAACTAACATGGTCCAAGCACACCAGGACAGTCCCCCTCAGGAGACTGAAAAAATGTAGCATGGGTCCTCAGATCCTTAAAAGGTTCTACAGCTGCACCATCGACAGTGGTTGCGTCACTGCCTGGATTTACAACTGCTCAGCCTCCAACCGCAAGGCACTACAGAGAGTAGTGCGAACGGCCCAGTACATCACTGGGGCCAAGCCCCCCTCCCCTCTCTTCACACCACTGCCACTCTCTGTTGTCATCTATGCATAGTCACTCTACCTACATGTACATACTACCTCAACTAACCGGTGCCCCAACACATTGACTCTGTACTGGCACCCCCTGTATATATTGTTTCTTTTTTCTTTTTTACTTCTGCTCTTGAATTACTTGTTACTTTTATCTCTTATTCTTATCTGTATTTTTTAAACTGCACTGTTGGTTAGGGGCTCGTAAGTAAGCATTTCACTGTAAGGTCTACAGCTGTTGTATTCGGTACATGTGACTAATAAAATGTGATTTTATTTGGGAGATATGCTACCAATGTTGAACCACATACTAAGCTTTGCATAGAAAAAATGGTTTCTGTAAGACTTGGAATGCCACGTCATTCTGACCTTGTAGAATATATTCTTTGTACTTTTGTTAGGGACAGAGAGAGAGAGAGCAAGGAAGGGAGGGGGCGAAAGAAAAAAGAGAGTCCACATGCAATATGCAGGAAATTCAATCCAGCTGATGGGGAATTTTGATAGCAAATAGGAGGCTCTTATCGCAGACACTCAATTCAACAAAGGCCTGTTTAATACTATCCTTGCAGCTTCATCTCTATCTTCCCTCTACAGAAATACAACACAAGAAAATACATGTTCATGACCTGCAAATCCCCTTTATACCTTTGGAGAACACTTTTTCAACATCACATTCTGTTATCCCTCCTCCATATTAGATCATTTACCTTGTTGCTTCCTCTGAAATAACTACCTATTTATGAAAGAGGCTCTGAAAATGTAACAGTAACTGTTCTGTAAATCCAAGGTGTTTGTCGATTCTGTTTTGAGTCATCGCTTAAAGAATTGATGATTGCCTTCCACTATTGTTTTGTTATGCGCTAAAGGGACAAATGGGTGAGCAGAGTGTGATGGGAATCTTGACGAACACAGAATGTATATCAATAATGTTCTATCTGAATATGCCAGCTATTGCATCTGTGTTAGCTTTGCTGCGTTTGACATTTTGGATGTCTGGCTTGGTAGAAGTACATGAAGTATTATCACATTGTAGAAAAGTGTACTTTGCTTGTTTGGGGTTTATGAATAATACCAGACATGTCCTTGAACTAGCAGTTTGTTCTGTTATTATCGGTGTAGATGATATTCAAGGAATGTTAAGACCACAATTCAAAAGATTGAATACACACACAAGCGGCAAAGCAATTATGAATACAATGCAATGCACATTACAATGATGTAGGGGAGACCAAGGAAAAACGTAACATGAAACCACTTAGAAAGCTGTTGTACAATGTGCTCATGCTTGGGTAGTGTCTCTAAATGCCTAAATTCGTCAATTATTTTCTGTTTTATTGACAAAAAAAATGGTTTTGAGGCCCTTAAGTAAATATACCCCCTCTTCTCTTTTTTAGTGTTTTGACCTGTGGAACATTCTCCATGTATCTAAACATAGCATTTTTATCACTAAGATGGGGTCTTTTGATTGGTATAGTTGATGACAATAATTATTTTGTATATTAGTATAGGCTCCTACGTGGGGGGAATAGTTGTAGCGCAGTACCTTATATGGTATTTAGACACATTAACATCTTCTTTTTTTTTACACCTTTTTCTCCCCAATTTCGTGGTATCCAATTGTTTAGTAGCTACTATCTTGTCTCATCGCTACAACTCCCGTATGGGCTCGGGAGAGACGAAGGTCGAAAGTCATGCGTCCTCCAAAACACAACCCAACCAAGCCGCACTGCTTCTTAACACAGAGCTTATCCAACCCAGAAGCCAGCCACACCAATGTGTCGGAGGAAACACCGTGCACCTGGCAACCTTGGTTAGCGTGCACTGCGCCCAGCCCACCACAGGAGTCGCTGGTGCGCGATGAGACAAGGATATCCATACCGGCCAAGCCCTCCCTAACCCGGACAACGCTAGGCCAATTGTGCGTCACCCCACGTTAACATAATTAAATAAAATATGACTTCTTTACATCCTGTTTTGCAGTAAAACTAAGATAATACAAAAAAAGTACAATTGACACTTTTGAATGCTAATATAATATATTCATTTTGATACATTTAGAGTTTTTGGTCAATATGACATGCCTATAAGATCATCCAAATATCAGTTTCAAAACCCTTCATTTTCCCTTCATTTTTAACATTGGACACAGTGTTACATTTAACCCCGTAGCCTGTTACATTTAACCCCACCTACTGGGTCAATTGTAACATTTCACTCCCGCCACTTTTGGTTGAATTGTAAACAACTGGTCTGTTCTAGAACCCTAGTTAGTGTGTAATGGTAGCTGAGATATGTATGTTGTTTGTATAATCATATTATTTAATTTAAATCCACTAATATCCACTAATATTAATTAATTCATCCACTAATCCATTAATCCATTAATCCACTAATATTTTCATAATAAGCAAAAGCCTGAAAGGGTTACTTTGTTCTCCAGTCTCCCCAACCATTTTTTCAACAAATAATCGACCATCGATGATGTTGTGAGGCACATTTAATAACACTTTATTTCAATGTTCTGTCATTATGCCTAAACAAATTTGTCATCAACATGATTTAGAACGTATATTATATATGTTGTGAGAACTCAAGTTAAATGCATACGGACTTCATCCTTCATTTTTTCCCCCCACCAGACCATCATTGTGACACAGAAGATCAGCTTGCAAGGAGAGAATGAGGAGGACCCCATCCCTGAGACTTCATGTCAGGACCACATGATAGGTAAGCTTTTTACTGTGGCCGTGGGCCTACTGTAGCGATCGTCTGAAAACATATAACATTTTAGCTCTAATCAGCGTCATTAAAGTGCATTTTTCCAACATAGACAGTTTCAGTAGTCACCAGCTATACATCTCCGACGTTTGCTGTCTGTGTGAAGTATTTCTGTAATAGATTATACAAACGGTCTCTTATTTTAGGCTTCTGTACAGAAATAACTGTTGCCATTCATCACCTAATGGCAAATGCATGTGGGACTTGCATATGTAACACATTCTCATACCAGTGAAAAACTGTAGGCTTAGAGCCTCGTCTTCTCACTGGCAGAGTGAGTCTTCATTATCACGCCACTCTCCCACTGCATGTTGAGGTCATCAACAAAATGGTTACTGTCTCCAGCGTTCAAAAATCCTTTTAGCGTTGCCAGTGCACATTGTTGTTTACGTGGCTAAGACATTGAGGGTTGTCGGGGCAGCTGCTGTTCTGAGAGCTTTGGTAGCATACAATGTGTGATGAGAAAATTATATGCAACAACACCCACTTACTATTTCAATGACAAGGCAATCTTTACTACATGCTGGGCAGTTTGTCATTCATTGGCATGTGGAAGGCATTCTTAGGGAACGGGACTGGGACAGGGTAATCAATGTTTATTAGAGCTGCATAATGCTAGGTGCCTATCGCCCTGTTGGAAATCTTTAGGCAGTTTATGTGCCACTCAGTCTATCTTTTAAGAGAAGACTGTTGTCCATTCAGGAATGGGGTCTTCTCTCAGTTAGTCTGGCTTTGGCATTACGTAAACAGGAGAGCAGCAAAACTTGTGCAAAAGGTGCAAAAGGTGTTTGTGATGCCTCGACTTGAATTATAGTGGTCTTTTCTTTCTATTTGAAGTTTGTCCTTATTTTCACACAAGATTATGATGTCCGTTGCTTAATTTTGTTTATTTATTTCCATGCATATAATAGGTCTACACAGATAATATTGCTGCTGGTAAGCAGTATTTCACTCAATATATAACTCATTTATGTTGACTATCATAATCACTATTTAAATCAAGATGTATCTAAAGGATCGACATTATGGACTTAGACTTAAGTAATTTTGGACATCATTTACATCGAACATGGAAAACATAGGCCTATATACAGTTACTTATAAAAGCTGCTCTTTTTGGCTCTAAGTCATTTTTATATGCTAGCCTCTGTATTGATGGGGTCGACCACACAAATATTGTCAGAAATTGTTTTGACATGGGAAAATTCCCAGGATGTATGAACAATTCCCTGATTCAACTAGGCCCCATATCGTGGAACAGAGCCAAAAATAAGATTGTTAATCGTTTCTGTATTCTAATTAACTGAATGGCATATTTAATTCTGCCAGCTAAGCACATCTATCCAACCTCCCATCAGTATGAATTAAAGCTCTCATAAAGATTTAAGCAGAGTCCACTTATAGGTCCTGAAGTCCAGCCTAGCATATCATTTTACCCTGGGCTTTTATGGGTAGAATATGTCACACATTTGCCTGATCTCAATTACTTATCTTCTCTGAATACACAAGAAACCAGATACAAAAATTGCATTTTGTTTTGACATAATGTGATATTGTAGCAGGGATTAAAACCGGAAACTAGAAAAGGACGCAGATGGACTCATGAGTCTATGAGGTGTGGCTTTGTCATGGTTCAAATCAAATCAAATCACATTTGATTTGTCACCTTACAATGAAATGCTTACTTACAAGGCCTTAACCAACACTGCAGTTTAAAGAAAAAGGAAATATTTACTAAGTAAACTATATATTTTTTTAAATGAAGAGCAACAATAACGAGGCTATATACGGGTACCAATAACGAGTCAATGTGCAGGGTTACAGGTTAGTCAAGGTAATTGAGGTAATGTGTACATGTAGGTAAAGGTACTATGCATAGATAATAGATAATAAACAGCTCACGTTTGACCTTTGATTTGTTGATTTTTAACGGTTTGAGGTCTTGGTCATGTGACGATAGTCACGACCTCTGGTTGCAATTCCCATGCAGTTGCGATGGTGGTTCATGTCTGGGTTTTACATGCGTCCTCATCATAACATGTCATTAGGTCTGCAGAACTTGCTCTCTATCTCCAGGAGGTTCAATGTAGAAGTGATTGGGATCACGGTAAACACAATTTCAGCCCCTCCCTGATACTTTTCCCTTTGATTTTAGATAGCATTACCCTAGGGCCATTAAAATCATACCCTTCGAGGTCCGGAGTACTGCTGGTTTTCTGTTCTACCTCATAATTAATATGCGCCAAACTGGTGTCCCAGGTCTAAACTAGTCCCTGATTAGAATAATAATCGGTGGAACTGGCTTCGAGGTCCATATTAGACCTGGTTATAGTGTGAGTGCAAAGGGCATATTGAAAACAACTGCCAAATCAACTCCTTTGGTTATTACGCTTTGTGAGGTATGGGTGTCTCCCTCTTTCTCTTTCCTTCCTCTCTTTCTCTTTTGTTTCCCTTTCTCTATTATATCCCCCTCTTTATCTTCTCTGTCTTTTCCCTTGAATATAGGATCAAGAACGTGAGACATTTTGAACTGGGTTACACTTGCTGCATAATGCAGAACTCTGTAGTAATTGATCAGCTGCTGTTTTAGGGGCTGGCCACTACCGCCCCCGTGATGACTCATTGCAGATTAATCTGAGCAACATAACAGGCCATCTGTCCATCGAGGTGGTTTATGACCACCTCAGCTACAACATTACTGCAGAGTAGGAGGTGCAAGGGAGGCAGAAGAAGACACATATGCCTACAATATGACTCTAACTGTGCACTAATAGCATGATTTAAGTTGACTCTGTTTACTCCCAGTCATCCAGTGGGATGTTTCTGATGCATAATTGAATGAATTCTTGTTTTGACACACTGTTGGTTTAATTGAATGTCTGGCTGCACATTTAGAGGGGACTGTAAATATTGCTTTATTAGGTTAATAATGTATTTTACAACAGCAGTGCATTGCCTCTGATAAAGAGGCAATTTGGAGCTTTGGTTTTAATTATGAGGGTTTGGTTTTAATGATGAGGGTTTGATTTTAATGATGAGGGTTTGGTTTTAATGATGAGGGTTTGATTTTAATGATGAGGGTTTGATTTTAATGATGAGGGTTTGATTTTAATGATGAGGGTTTGGTTTTAATGATGAGGGTTTGATTTTAATGATGAGGGTTTGATTTTAATGATGAGGGTTTGATTTTAATGATGAGGGTTTGATTTTAATGATGAGGGTTTGATTTTAATGATGAGGGTTTGATTTTAATGATGAGGGTTTGATTTTAATGATGAGGGTTTGATGCAGCTGTTAGATGATGTTGGGCCCTATGTTTATGGGTGTTTGTACTAAAGCATATCCATGGAAGTTATGAGGGCTACCTCTTACATGCCTTGATCCCCTTCAGGGGAAACAGTTCATTCATGAATTCATGAATTCAATCATCCATTTATTCATTCGATGGATGGATGTGTTAGGGCATATAGAAGAAGTGGATGTTTATGGTCTGGGCGTTACACGACCAAGCTCCAGGGTTAAGGGCAGAGCTAGCAGAAATCGACCCAACTCTAAAAAAAAATAGGTCCCATGCTTTTCCATGAAAGGCAGAAAGAAATAAGAACTTACAGATTGTTCTACGGGGAAAAATATCTTCCAAAACAACTGCTTACTCGAAAGGATCAATCATTTCCAAGGTTTTTCCATCCTCAACTAGTCTACAATAAATATATAACGCTAGATTGATATTTTCTACTTTTGCAATGCAGCAACATACTGTGCAACCTACAATGAGAACAGCAGAATGTCAAAGCTGCAGTCATATCAGCCATAAGACCTTCCCCCTCTTTTGTCTTTAAACTGAATTCATGTTAGAACTAGTTCAACACTCTCTTTCTTTTCCTTACCCAAATTGTTGCAATTAAGTCATGAGCACAGAATGATTAGCCAACATCATTCACAGTTACATGGAATTGGATCATGCCGAACAGCCCTCCATCTGTCTCGCTCGGAGAGGCTTTGCAAAACGGTGTATTTTAAGCTATGTCCATCTGTTGCTACAATGCTCTTAGATCACTGCGCAGTGTGGAACATATCAAGTTCGGCGAATGTGTGTAAGTCAACATAATGCCGATACAGGAGGTAGGGAGACAAATCACAAATAAATTGTCACTCTAAAGTCACGCTGGGTTCCAAATGGGTGAAATTAGACTGGGAACGCAGAGAGAGCTAGGACTTACAAGGGGCCGCTCTTTTTAGATCCTTTTCAAGATTAGTCAGATACCTTCATTAATATTATAAAGAAGTGATACAGATTTGTATATAGATTTGTATGTAGATTTGTATATAGGAATAAACCTGATGAATTAGGTTTTGTCCTCGGAGGACAAAGGCAATGCGTATCCCAAGTCATATTACAAGTCATACGAAAAGTTCAGACCTTTTTCCTGTGTTACATTTCTACAGTTTCTCGTAATGATTTGGCTTTGGATTGTACCCAGGTGCTCCATAGGTGAAGTAATGCTCCTGTCTCTCTTGCTTTTGCCTCCATTCGTCCTCCAATCTTATTGAACCTACCCAAGATGCCCTTTTTACCCATAACCCCTTCAGTTGCTTGTGAATCCAATCCAGTGGCTCCTCCTCCTTTTCCATTGCTCCCCCACCCCAACCCATCATCACACGCTGCTTTTCCTGTGTCGTCGCCCCCCCCCCCCCCCCCCCCCCCCAGACTCCAGCAACCAGATGAGAACCCTGGACAGCGGGATTGGCACCTTCCCCCTCCCTGACTCCGTCACCCGGATCAACGGGCGCCACATTCCCAGATCTGAGTCCAGCCCCGACCGGATGATGGCAAGCGTTCACAGTCCCACTGATCCTGACCAGGACCTCGTCTCGGCCTCTGCTGCTCATTCCCCATCCCATGTGAAAGTGCCTTCCCTGTCTGAGACCCACCCGCATGCACCACCCACCAGTGCCCTGGGCCACTCCCTGTCTGACCCTTCAGTTACTGGAAGAGGTTGTGGACAGGAAGCCTTGAGCTGCCTCCCCAGACCATCCACCTCAGGTAAGACTGGGGGTTCACCTCATATCAACATCCCCGTTACGTCCCCATTCTATACGCATCTCCCAAAGCGTGCACTTCCACACTCCCCTTTGTGAATTAAGAAGCATTGGATTGCCATAAGCATTGGCTGTCCACACCAATGTTCTTATACCAGTCCAGTCCCATCATGTGAGGTGGATTGTTCAAGTGCACACTTCAAGGAGAAAAGTCAATGATAGGGACACACCCACTGTTACAGGCTCTGTGTTGTCTCTGGTTCATGCCAATGGTTTTATGTTAGGTAAACCAATGATCCGCAGCTGCATATAAACGCTAGAATGGCTGGGCTGGCTCAGAGGATGTTTGGCCACTATCATGAAACCCTATTTGGTGTAAACCCATCTATAAACTGTGTATAAAATGAGAGAGGATAAAATTCTGATTCTCACTGGCTCAATTTGATTGTGCAATGAGGGTGGCAGTGTTTTACTTCAATTCACATCATTATGGGGCGGCAGGTAGCCTAGTGTTTAGAGCATTGGGCCAGTAACCGAAAGGTTACTAGATCGAATCCCCGAGCTGACAAGGTAAAAATCGATCGTTCTGCCCCTGAACAAGGCAGTCAACCCACTGTTCCTAGGCCGTCGTTGTAAATAAGAATTTGTTCTTAACTGACTTGCCGAGTTAAATAAAGGTTCAATAAAAAAGTATGACCCTTAAGTCACTCTCAAGAATTCACTATACATGTTCTACCCTCTCAATCTCAACAGAGGATCCATTCTCCACTTGAAGGTATTCAGTGAATAGGAAAATCTTCTACCTTTTGTTAATCAATCTCCTATGCATTTTGAATGCTGGACTAGATGGATAAGCCTATTGATTTGGTATTCTGAGTTATATTCTGTAGCTCTGCTTAACAAACTGTAGCTCTGCTTAACAAAGGACACTGTCCCCCCCACCCACCTTCACAAAACCATCCGGATAATACGACCCACAGACCATATCCCAAGGATAAGTCGCTAATACAATTAGACACGCAAACTCACTAGCAACAATTAGCGACATAGATCATAAACCACCTTCTGCCTGTTCTTTCACTGCAGCAACACAACAGTATCACTGTGGGTGGGGAGGAGAGAGAGAGGGATCACATAGGCTGAGGGAAGTAACACTTACAATGTACTCGTACAGTATAGGGATGAGTGATCCCAGTGATTTATGCAATCAGGGAATTAGTGTCGATCTGTGTGACCTAGGTACTGCAGTTAAGGTAGGCATGACCAGCAGCTGTCATTATAAGGAATAGAGAAGGAACCTAATCTCCACCACGGATTCCCTCACAGGTTGTCAAGTAGATGAAAGGACTATTTTGTCCTCGGCACAGTACAAATTATTCTGCTGATGTTCCCGCGGCGCCGCCGCCAACGAGGCCCAGTTAATTATATTGTCAGGAGAAGGTAGGAAGTTGTAGAGAGAAAAAAAGGGAGAAGGAAGGGGTAGGTAGTCATTAAAATTCACACTGACTCAGCTGTGACAATCATTGGATGCTTTGTCATTGGGGGTGACAGTTTGAAGATGGTATTTCGGGGCTGCTTCAAGTCAGAGATGTAGCGGTGTAGTCTCCGTAAGGAGGATGCCATTGACTATTAATAGATGAAATGCCAAACTCTCCTCACACTTAAATAAATTGTAGCATCATGCTCATGTTGTACAGCGTGTGCTTTCACAGGTTAACAACTATATTGGCATAGCGTTAGCTATTGATGCATCCCAAATGGCAACCTATGGCCATGGTCGAAAGTAGTGCACTATAAAGGGAATAGGGTGCCATTTGGGATGTATATATGAGTCTTACTGAAACTCCGGGACCTAATAGCTTTGACTCTTTTTTTCCCCCCCGCCCTCTATGCACGCATTGCGTAGGTTCTCTTCCTGGTGTGAGTGTGTGGGTTTGGTTGTTGTCTGTGTCTCATGATTTGTTTCCCTTTACTTTTGAATGATAGATGTGATCAGAAGGAAGCGACTGAGTCAGATAGACTTATGCAGCACCAGCCACACAGTCACTACAGAGGCCCACGAGGAACAAGTGGACAAGAAGAGGAACACCAAGGACCTCAACTCATCCAGTGTAAGGAACTTCCCATGCACTATTAGGCCTATGTCAATGGGGTGGTGTTTTGGGAGCAAAATAGACTGCAATAGCATACTAATTGTGACTTCTGTACAATCCCTATACAATATCACATCTCCAAGAAGCATTATCATTATGAAAGAGTATCTCCGTAATCTGTTGAGGATACAGTGGTATTAAAGGGATTTGATCTATTTCCCCAGAGTCAGATGAACTCGTGGATACCATTTTTATGTCTCTGTGTCCAGTATCAATGAAGTTAGAGGTAGTTTCACAAGCCAATGCTAACTAGCATTAGCGCAATGGCTGGAAGTCTATGGATATCTTCTTGCATACAAGTAGACTAATTGCTCAAATCTCAAAGTATCCATTTTAGGAAGCAATTGCTAACTAGCGTTAGTACAATGACTAGACGTCTACCATAGACGTCCAGTCATTGTGCTAACGCTAATTAGCATTTTCTTGCGAAACTACTAACTTCCTTCGTACTGGATGCTGAGACATAAAAATGGTATCCACAAGTTCATCGGACTCCTGGGAAGGAGTCTTTAAAGGGATTTATCTATCTTCTCATTCTGTTCAGATGTCCCTCTCTTTCGTGAACAGGACAGAGCCGCGAGAGTGTGCACATACTCAGGCAGCAGCAGTGACACCGAGACAGAGTCTGAAGGGAACACGCTAGGCTCCACCCAAAGCACTCTTACCAACAGAGCAAAGACGAGCAACCAAGGTCAGAATCTCGCCTGCATCGCACATCCACAGACACAATATTAATGTTATTTAGATGTACTCTAGGCCTACATCATTTGATTTTAGACCGTTCATCTTGATTGGTTGATTGATTGATAGATATATTGATTTAAAATTGCTCTCCGCAGTTGACTATGAAGAGAAGACAATGAAGAGGAGCAGTGTGGGAAAGTTCCCGTCAATCATGGACTACTATCAACATGACATGTTCTCTCACATAGAGAAGGACGACCACAGGAGGAGTTTCTCCCAATACAACTTGTTGCACAACCAGTCATCGCTAGAGGGAAAAGCAGGAGACAGACTAAGCGTAAGTACTTCCTGTTGACCTATGACATACACTGAACAAAGATCTAAACCCAACATGCAACAATTTCAAAGATGTTACGGAGTTACAGTTCATATAAGGAAATCAGTCGATTGAAATAAGTTCATTAGCCCCTAATCAATGGATTTCACATGACTGGGCAAGGGTGCAGCCACGGGGTGGCCCTGGGAGAGCATAGGCCCACCCACATGGGAGCCAGGCCCTGCCAATCAGAATGAGTTTTCCCCCACAAAAGGCCTTTATTACAGACAGAAATACTCCTCAGAACGCCCTGCCAAATTCTCAAAACAACGTTGGAGGCGGCTTATGGTAGAGAAATTAACATTAAATTCCCTGGCAACAGCTCTGATGGACATTCCTTCACCGCATGCTCCCTCAAAACTTGAGACATTTGTGGTATTGTGTTGTATGACAAAACTGCACATTTTAGTGGCCTTTTATTGTCCCCAGCATAAGGTGCACCTGTGTGATGATCATGCTGATTAATCATCTTATTGATATGCCACACCTGTCAGGTGGATGGATTATCTTGGCAAAGGAGAAATGCTCACTAACAGGCGGCATGTAAACAAATTTGTGGGCAAAATTGCAGAGAAATAAGCTTTTTGTGCGTATGGAAAATTTCTGTGATTTTCTATTTCAGCTCATGAAACATGGGACCAACAGTTTACATGTTGCATTTATATTTTTGTTCAGTATATTACCTTTGACATATCCTTTTGTCGCTCATCAATTAGATGATCATGGTCTGTTGATGTTGCTTCAGGATGATCTATGGACCACTACCTCGTACCTCGAAAAAAGTCTAATGTTTACAATACAGTTTGACACTAATGTCATCAATGATGTAGTCAAACTTTCGCTCTAAATGTTATGTGAGATCATGCACTAGCTCAAAGCAAGCTGTTTCCATGGTAACTTGCACTCCAACTAATGTGAAAACAAAATCGCTGTAAAGCAACATTTGTCCTTTTCCAGCTTCTCCAGCTTTTATAAAGTGCGGACAAAGTCCACTAAGCTTGATGTCTTTCACCCTCCTATACAGCGCTGTAGTTGGATTGTTCGGACGTTTTCATAAAATAAAAAAAATGAAAGTTGCCTAATTACTTTCGATCGGCTTGCCCTCTCGTGTCAGGGGGTATTTACCTACCAGTATTTAACTTCACTGAATGACAAATGAGGAGCAGTGACCATGAAATGGCCCTCATCCCCCTCAGCCTCCACTTCCCCTCAGCTCAGTGCAGTAGAATAACGTAACACACACACACACACACACACACACGACCTTACAGAAAAATCCATCATCTGCAAAAGGATTTGACTCAACTAGAGGTCGACCGATTAACCGATTAATTAGGGCCGATTTCAAGTTTTCATAACGATCGGTAATCTGTATTTTTGGACGCCGATTATGGCAGATTACATTGCATTCCACGGGGAAACTGAGTGGCAGGCTTGACCACCTGTTACACGATTGCAGCAAGGAGCCACGGTAAGTTGCTAGCTAGCATTAAATTTATCTTAGAAAAAATTAATCAATCTTCATGTAATCACTAGTTAACTACACATGGTTGATGATATTACTAGGTTAACTAGCTTGTCCTGCATTCCTACTTCGCCAAGCGAGGGATGATTTAACAAAAGCGCATTCGTGAAAAAAGTACAATTGTTACACGAATTTACCTCACCATAAACATCAATGCCTTTCTTAAAATCAATATACAGAAGTATATATTTTTAAACCTGCATATTTGATTAAAATAAATTCATGTTAGCAGGCAATATTAACTAGGGAAATTGTGTCACTTCTCTTGCATTCATTGGACGCAGAGTCAGGGTATATGCAAAAGTTTGGGCCGCCTGGCTCGTTGCGAAATAATTTGCCAGAATTTTACATAATTATGACATTACATTGAAGGTTGTGCAATGTAATAGAAATATTTAGACTTAGGGTTTCTGCCCGTTTGATCAAATACAGAACGGTTGCGTATTTCACTGAAAGAATAAATGTTTTGTTTTCGAAATGATAGTTTCTGGATTTGAACAAAATATTAATGACCAACGGCTCGTATTTCTGTGTTTATTATATTATAATTAAGTCTATGATTTGATAGAGAAGTCTGACTGAGCAGTGGTAGGCGGCAGCATACTCATAAGCAGCTCTTAGCAATGCTTGCTTCACAGCACTGTTTATGACTTCAAGCCTATCATCTCCCGAGATTAGGCTGGCAATACTAAAGTGTCTATAAGAACATCCAAATAGTCAAAGGTATATGAAATACAAATGGTATAGAGAAAAATAGTCGACTCGTCATGATTCCTATAATAACTACAACCTAAAACTTCAAAACTGAGAATATTGAAGAACTGGGAATATTGAACCACCAGCTTTCATATGTTCTGTGCAAGGAACTTAAATGTTAGCTTTTTTACATGGCACATATTGCACTTTTATTTTCTTCTCCAACACTGTGTTTTTGCGTTATTTAAACCAAATTGAGCATGTTTCTTTATTTATTTGAGACTAAATATATTTTATTTATGTATTATATTAAGTTAAAATAAGTGTTCATTGTTCATTCAGTATTGTTGTAATTGTCATTATTACAAATACATATATATATATATATATATATATATATATATATATGTGTATATATATATATATATATATGTATTTGTAATAATATAATAATAATAATATAATATATATATATATATATATATATATATATATATATATATATATATATAAATCGGCCGATTAATCGGCATCTGCTTTTTTTTGGTCCCCCGATAATCTGTATCGGTATCGGCGTTGAAAATCATAATCGGTCGACCTCTAGACTCAACAGAAGTTCAGGGAGAGAGGAAAAATAAATGAATATTTGTAATGTTCTTGAACTATGGTTCTTAATGTTGGCCTATAGAGGTCTTGCACTATGAAAGAGGAGCAGTACTGAAACTTCCAGCTACTCTGCTAAAGCAAATACAACGTTGGAGGGCTCAGGGTGTATGCCTTTTTTAATTAAATTTACAACATCATCCTTGCCAGTCTCTTTTTGGGGTCAAACATTTCAATAAGTACAGATCTATTCCATTCTGCATTTACTGAACAATTGTCTGCTCAAAATTGAATGTGGAAAACGAATGCCCTTGGTATATGCTTTGACCCTGACAAAGGCACTGCATACAGAAACATTGGTTCATCTATTCATTGAATAACTGGGAATAAAATAGAGTATGCAGCTTTTTGTCTCCTCAGCCGTTAGTCTACACTTAATAAAACAATTTTGGATATGAGTATTCCACTCCCACTCTACAAAGATGTTTGTGCTAAAATGGCCAAGATTTGACCATTTTTATGTCAGTGTGAATTAAGGTAAAGTGTGGTTGCTGGTTGCAGACGTGGGGTTGTAACTGAGTTTTTTTTTAAACAATGTTTATGTGTGGTTGGCTTCTGCGGTGGTGAGCCGGGGGTTTGAAAGCATGGCTCGGATTGCGATGAGACTCCCTACAGAAGTGCAGCGTGTCGGACAGAGATCATGTGCATCCAACCTGCACAGAGATCACCCAAACAACGACGACAAACAACGACGACATATACACCAAAGACAGAGCAACACTATGGATTTAATCCTACCATCTTTTGCTGTCCAAGAATGGGTCTTGGAAAGAACTCCACAAGAAAACATCTTCATAAATAAAATTTTTAAAAGTTGAAAAGACATCTAACCAACACAATAAAGGCCTATGGGGACTATTGGCATTGTTTGGTTGAATAGCCCATCACTATTCTAAATTAATCCGTTAATAATGAAATGTTCAAGTTAAAGGTATGCAGAATTACAGAAGAGAGAACCTCATTTAATATCTATGAACCAACCAAGATGATGGACCCACTTTCAACCCATTTACTCCTTTTCAACCTGTTTACTTCTTGTTAACATGGATTTGACCTTAAAGGGACAATGTGTCTCTTAAAGGGACACAGTTACCCTCATGTCCAACCGTGACAATACTCCCACAGTGGGGTCTGAAATGATTGACTCCCTTGATAAAGATGAGCAAAAATGACTGTATAAAATAAATAATTAAAATACTGAGCTACAGTATATTTTATGCTCAAAATTGTTTGAAAATTATGTTATTTTATACTAATACAATTGGTTTTAAAACAAGTAATATGCATTTTTTCACAAAAAGGTAGGGGTCCCAATAACTCTAATTTCTAGGATAATGGTATTGAGCATTTTTCTAAAATGTTTTAAGAGTTGGAGAGAGATTTTGTGGCCAATTAACCATTTCTTTGTGGATTTTGATATGTGCTTGGGGTTATTGTCTCGCTGGAAGATCCACTTATGGTCAAGTTTCAGCCTCTTAGCAGAGGCAACAAGGTTTCTGGCATAGAATGTCCTGGTCCTGGGTAAAGTTCATGATGCCATTGACCTTAACAAGGGCCCCAGGGCCAGTTTAAGCAAAATAGCCACATAACATCAAAGATCCATCAACATATTTTACAGTAGGTATGGGGTACTTTTCTGCTCATGCATTCTTATTTCCATGTCAAACCCACTACTGGTATGCGTGTCCAAAGAGCTCTATTTTCATTTCATCCAACAAATGTAAAAGTCTGGAGTTGGCGTAATGGCATTATTAATTAAAACAATTAGAGGGTAGATCAGCTTTAATATTGCAGATAGATTTTGGCTTCCATCGATTTAATTGTTTGCATCATTTCCAATCTCCCATATATATTATTTTGTAAAAATATACAGTACCATTCAGAAGTTTGGACACACCTACTCATTCAAGGGTTTTTCTTTATTTTTTTTATTTTCTACACTGTAGAATACTATAAAAACTATGAAATAACACATGGAATCATGTAGTAACCTAAAAAGTGTTAAACAAATAAAAATATTTTTGATTTTAGATTCTATGAGGTAGCCACCCTTTGCCTTGATGACAACTTTACACACTCTTTGCTTTCTCTCAACCAGCTTCAACTCGAATGCTTTTCAATAATCTTGAAGGACTTCCTACAAATGCTGAGCATTGTTGGCTGCTTTTCCTTCACTCTGCAGTCTGACTCATCCCAAACTTTCTCAATTGGGTTGATGTTGGGTGGTTGTGGAGGTCATTTGATGCAGCACTCCATCACTCTCCTTCATGGTCAAATAGCCCTTACACAGCCTGGAGGTGTGTTGGGTCATTGTCCTGTTGAAAAACAAATGATAGTCCCACTAAGCGCAAACCAGATGGGATGGCGTATCGCTGCAGAATGTTTTGGTAGCCCGTGCTGGTTAAGTGTGCCTTGAATTCTAAATAAATCACAGACATTGTCAACAGCAAAGCACCCCCACACCATCACACCTCCATGCTCCATGCTTCACGGTGGGAACCACACATACGGAGATCATTCATTCACCGACTCTACGTCTCACAAAGACACAGCGGTTGGAACCAAAAATCTCACATTTGAACTTATCAGACCAAAGGACAGATGTCCACTGGTCTAATGTCCATTGCTCATGTTTCATGGCCCAAGCATGTCTCTTATTATTATTGGTGTCCTTTAGAAGTGGTTTCTTTGCAGCAATTCGACCCTGAAGTCCTGATTCACGCAGTCTCCTCTGAACATTTGTTGTTGAGATTTGTCTGTTACTTGAACTCTGTGAAGCATTTATTTGGGCTGCAATCTGAGGTGCTGTTAACTCTATTGAACTTATCCTCTCCAGCAGAGGTAACTCTGGGTCTTCCTTTCCTGTGGCGGTCCTCATTAGAGCCAGTTTCATCATAGCTCTTGATGGTTTTTGCGACTGCATTTGAAGAAACTTTCTAAGTTCTTGCCATTTTCCGGATTGACTGACCTTCGTGTCTTAAGGTAATGATGGACTGTCATTTCTCTTTGACTATTTGAGCTGTTCTTGCCATAATATGGACTTGGTCTTTTACCCCTACCTTGTCACAACACAACTGATTGTCTCAAACGCATTAAGAAGAAAATAAATTCCACAAATTAACTTTTAAGATGTCACACCTGTTAATTGAAATGCATTCCAGGTGACTACCTGATGAAGCTGGTAGAGAGAATGCAAATGCATCAAGGCAAAGTGTGGCTACTGTGAAGATTCTCAAATATAACATATATTTGAATTTTAACACTTTTTTGGTTACTACATGATTCCATATGTGTTATTTCATAGTTTTGATGTCTTCACTATTATTCTACAATGTAGTAAATAGTAAAAGAAAAAAACCTTGTATGAGTAGGTGTGTCCAAACTTTTGACTGGTACTGTATGTATATATATTTGTTATATATTTTCCTTTATTATTTTCCCCTTACCCTATATCCCCTTCCCTAATTGGAGTAAACTAATGGACAACAACACTTAGGCTTCGACTTCTAGCTTTTACATACTATATACTGTACATTTTAAGGACACAGTATATTTTACAATAGTTATCTTTCGTTTGTTTTTTGTCCCATCCTTGTTTGTGTTTACCCTTAACCCCCTCATCGATCACTGAAGGTCATTCAGTTTTGATTTCTATTTGCAATATTATTATTATTTAAATGTGCAATGATGTTTCACAAAAGCTCTGAACCTTTCTATTCTCTTAGTTTCTACAGATTGTAAATTAAAGATACATTTTTTTTGCTAAGAGTATTATTATATTATTGATCGATTGACTAGGACTTTTCAAATCACCCAGCAGTGCTAAATGGCATTGGCACTTGGATTCTATTGAAACTGGTGCTTTGGTCAGATCACATGAAAATAGAGGTCTTTGGCCACGCACACCAGTGGTGGGTGTGGCACCAAAATGACAATGTATGAGTCGAAAGGAAACCCATACCTACTGTAAAATATGGTGTTGGGACCACACTGTATATTTAACCATTCACAGTCAGGTAAGTTCATAATATCGTTATGGAAGATTCGTTTTGGAAGTGCGAAGTGTGTGGAATGTGCAGACGGGGAGCGCGGATGCTGTGTGAGATTGGGTGATTTAAGTGCCTTTAATAACCTTTCACAAACACTCAGGAGAGTGATGTAAAGCTCGGCAGCTCTCATCAGAGACCTCATGGCCCAGCCTGGCCCCCATTCATCATCCTGACACTGCCTGACAGCCACGCTGCCTGCCTGGCTACACCCCCTCTTCCCTCTGCCTCCTTAAAACCCCACCCCCTTTTTCTTTCTATATCTTTCTCAGTTTGGCTCTCGTCCTCTCTTTCTTCCCCCCTCTTTCTTTCATTCTCTCCCTTTTTCTCTCTTTCTTTCCTTCTCCCTTGTTCTCTCTCTCACTCCCTTCTTGCTCTCCCTTCTCTCGCTACCTCTCTTTTTCTCTCTCCTGATGGGTAATAGAGATTGCTGCAGGCCTCTCTGACAGGGGGAAAACAGCATTAGATGCTGTGCTGGGGCCGGGCATGGCAGGATCTAAGGAGCCAAACCAGAGAGGGCCAGGTTACACAGCCATATGCCTCATAACTATATAATATCTGTGTTCACACCTTCTCCCCAGCTGCTTGTAACAGCTTGTTACCTGGAGCACTCATGTTATGGGGAGAGAGAGGGATGTTTTTGGTCTTGGACATGCAATTGGAAATAGAAGTACAGACATGTAAGTGTGGAGGCAATATACAGCCATGTAAGTACAGACATGTAAGTGTGAATCAATATATATATATTGATTGATTTCATTTTGATTGATTGCATGCCAGCTGCTACTGCCTGTACATACATACATACATACATACATACATACATACATACATACATACATACATACATACATACATAAACTCAGCAAAAAAAGAAAGGTCCCTTTTTCAGGACCCTGTCTTTCAAAGATAATTCGTAAAAATCCAAATAACTTTACAGATCTTCATTGTAAAGGGTTTAAACACTGTTTCCAAGGCTTATTCAATGAAACATAAACAATTAATGAACATGCACCTGTAGAACGGTCTTTAAGACACTAACAGCTTACAGACGGTAGGCAATTAAGGTCACAGTTATGAAAACTTAGGACACTAAAGAGGCCTTTCCACTGACTCTGAAAAACACCAAAATAAAGATGCACAGGGTCCCTGCTCATCTGTGTGAGCGTGCCTTAGGCATGCTGCAAGGAGGCATGAGGACTGCAGATGTGGCCAGGGCAATAAATTGCAATGTCCGTACCGTGAGACGACAGGATGGACAGCTGATCGTCCTCGCAGTGGCACACCACGTGTAACAACACCTGCACAGGATCGGTACATCCGAACATCACACCTGCGGAACAGGTACAGGATGGCAACAACAACTGCCCGAGTTACACCAGGAACGCACAATCCCTCCATCAGTGCTCAGACTGTCCGCAATAGGCCGAGAGAGGCTGGACTGAGGGCTTGTAGGCCTGTTGTAAGGCAGGTCCTCATCACACATCACAGGCAACAACGTTGGGCACAAACCCACCATCGCTGAACCAGACAGGACTGGCAAAAAGTGCTCTTCACTGACTGACGAGTCGTGGTTTTGTCTCACCAGGGGTGATGGTCGGTTTCACATTTATCATCAAAGCAATGAGCATTACACCGAGGCCTGTACTCTGGAGCGGGATCAATTTGGAGGTGGATGGTCCGTCATGGTCTGGGACGGTGTGTCACAGCATCATCGGACTGAGCTTGTTGTCATTGCAGGCAATCTCGACGCTGTGCGTTACAGGGACGTAACTGTATCTGGTGTATCTGGTGGCCAGTATCAGTATCTGGTGTATCTGGTGGCCAGTATCAGTATCTGGTGTATCTGGTGGCCAGTATCAGAATCTGGTGTATCTGGTGGCCAGTATCAGTATCTGGTGTATCTGGTGGCCAGTATCAGAATCTGGTGTATCTGGTGGCCAGTATCAGAATCTGGTGTATCTGGTGGCCAGTATCAGAATCTGGTGTATCTGGTGGCCAGTATCAGAATCTGGTGTATCTGGTGGCCAGTATCAGTATCTGGTGTATCTGGTGGCCAGTATCAGTATCTGGTGTATCTGGTGGCCAGTATCAGTATCTGGTGTATCTGGTGGCCACACCAGATACGGACTGTTACGTTTGACCCCCCCTTTGTTCAGGGACACATTCCATTTCTGTTAGTCACATGTCTGTGGAACTTGTTCAATTTATGTCTCAGTTGTTGAATCTTGTTATGTTCATACAAATATTTACACATGTTAAGTTTGCTGAAAATTAACGCAGTTGACAGTGAGAGGACGTTTCTTTTTTTGCTAAGTTTACATACATACACAACAGTATACCATTAGTGGTATATGAACAATACATATTTCAGACACACAACAATTGTCCAGAATCCCAGTCAGGGAGAAGAACAGCCATTCTCTCTTTGGCCTCCTTATCGACTGACTGACTCTTGACACCTTTAGAAGTAAGAATGTTTCCAACGTATATTTTCTTTCAGAATCCCAGTTACCCAAGACATTCCCATTGAACTGAAATACCTCAGAGTTGCTAGATGATAACCAATTAGCCACTGACAAGCTCTTTTTCCACCTGAAGTGCCCCTGAGGCGATGTTTTCCTGTGTGTTCCGTTGTAAAGGATACACTTCAACTGGCTCCTTAGGTGCCAGCGGATGGTCAAGGTCTGCACGGAGGTTGGTTTTCAACCCACAGACAAGAGTGGTAATTGTGTTTCACCAAATCAAATTCAATCACAGATAAGAATCCCTCCTGCCGAGATAGAGAGCTCAGTGCTGTTTGGAGAAGAGCAGGACCATGATTGCTGTTCCTCACTGTCACAGGCACTGAATGAAAGGCCAAAATCCAATCACTGATCACAATCAAGTCATACACCCTCTGCTCTGTTCTCATGGTCTCCCACATCCATGCACCTGTAGACTACACTACACTGGCACATACTATAGGGTTTGTTTCCCGGACCCAGATTGAGCCTAGTCTTGGACTAAAAAGCATTTTCGATATGGCACTTTTGATTTTCCAGTAACTTTGCTAGAATGGAGATATGTGTCAGTGTGCAGATTTGAATCACATTTGTTTTTATCACCAACCCTTGAATTACCATTATTAGTCATTGTACCTCAAAAGTGGTATTTTTCAGAAGTCTGAATTTCTCTGTGCTGATTAAGTACATGAAGAATATCTAACCCGCAGTGCCTGTGTTTAGAATGCATTACTGTGAAAAACCAGATTGTTAGCAGAGTGGTTGGAGTTCCTGGGAGGAAAGCCATTTCTAAGAGGCACCTGGCAATGAACACTTAATGATGAGGACTTAGTGCAACCCCGAAGGCGGTCTATACCCCTGATAATATGGTAATACCTCTGTATACTCTCCACCCGGGAAATGTGTGGATGGCTTGGCCCCTTCGGTAGATTGGCTGGAGGAAAATCCAGTTATCCAGAGATTTGTGTTTACCTTTACCACAGATAAAATGCAGCCAGAGAGCACAGGCTCCTTCTAACAATTCCTCAAATTATTTCAAGATTCCTTAGTGCATTTCTGCATAAATATTTCCGTTAAGATATTCTAGTATTTATTGACCAAGGCTGAATTACACAACATACATAATTTTTCTACTGAAGATGTGTTTTGTATTCACTGTGGTTAGATGTATGACAGTATGTGGGAAAATTGCATGATGCGTGATTTCTGTGATTATGCTTTTTATATATATTTATCTCACTGGGGACTTCTCCTATTGTTGTGTTGCCAATTTACTCAAGGTTGGTGGAATGGCTTGGAGGCGTTTTCCATGAAATAAGGCAATGAGTTCAGCAACCAAACACGATTAAAGTGTACATGCCAAAAGTATTTCTCTAAAGTACATAAACAACAGGACCTAGAGGGCTCGAGTGATTCATCCTGAAACTGCAACATTAATGCTGCAATCTGGGATTTATTTCTTAGAAAAATGGCAGCCCCACTCTTGTTGTGGTATATGCTTCAACACACAATGGATTGAAATCTCCATTGAACAGATACCCAGATCCCACATTATTCCTTTAAGTGAGATTCACTGACATTCTCTAAGTGAGATTCTCTGCGCATACCAAAAACAATATAACAATATACAATATATCAATATGCAAAATTATATACAATAGATGTTTGCTCAACAGTATATTTGAGGTTAAGCCATTGGTTAATTTATAGCGAGAATAAGCCGGCCACTGTTTGACTCGTTTCTTTTTTAACAACATGGGCTGCTGACAACATTATAATATGTTGTGTTAAAACAACTACGAAGGAGAATCACTCTCCCTCCCTCTCCCTCTCTCCCTGTAGAGAGGTTGATATCTCACGGCAGATTCCCCCAGACGGACTTATTGGGCCTTAAGCATGGGAGGAGAATGAACAAAGCTCTCAATAAATCAATGCGACACTCAGGAATGGCGGTAGTCAAATTGCTTTGTGGTGTTGCTTCACGCTGAAGTAGATGTACCCTGAGTGTGCAAAACATTTCTATGACATAGACTGACCTCGTGAGTCAACATGGGCCAGCATCCCTGTGGTACACATTCGACACCTTGTAGAGTCCATGCCCCAACGGATTGTGGCTGTTCTGAGGGTAAAAGGGGGTGCAACTCAATATTAGGAAGGTGTTCCTAATTTGTTGTACACTCAGTGTAAATTCAGCATGACAGCCTTTGTTTTTGTTGCTTCTGGATATTCTTAATTGAGAGACCGAGTGACAGATTACTTATATGATATGGTATGGAGAAAGAAGCAATCTGGGAAATCTTTATTGTTGTTTGAATACCAGATTGACCCTTTAAAGTGTGATATTAATGTGCTGCAGTGTGGACTCAGTGTGGGCAGATGACAAAAACACCTCTCATCTAATTTTCCCCTCTCTTGTTTGTCTTGTTGTTGCTGTAGAAAGGGAATCAAGTGGACATGACAACAGGCGGCTGCGGAGGGGGGGTCCAGGTCGGCACCAGAGACGTGTCCTTGGATTCCCTGAACAAGCTGAACAGCAGTGGGCTGGGGCTGTACCCGGAGACAGAGCTACGGCCCAGTAGCGGTGACTGCTCCTGTTCCGCAGGGGAGAGAGAAGAGGACTGCTGCAGCAGGGTTGACAACGAGCCCTCGTCGTCCAGCTACTACTCCAACAAGCCCGGGGCTGAGTGTGTGGGTTCTCTCGGCGATTCGCTCTACGACAGCTTCTCCTCATGCACCAGTCAAGGCTCTAACGATGTGTAGAGTAAGAAAGTGGAGGCCAGGGATGATTCTGTGGAGTCCTCTGCTACTCCCACCAACCGAAGCACTTAGGTCACAAGGAAGGAAGTGATGTCATAGGTGATGTCATAAGATAAGGACGTGAACCCAGACTGTACAGTTTGCATGACCTCTAACCTGGACAATTAAACTATAGGCTACAACCTTACCACCGTTCAAGGTGTGGAAAGCAATATTAGAAATTGTCTTCTAGCGTAATGTATTTTTTCCCGATGGGGGAATGTTTTTTATCATTGCACTGTAAAAAAAATACTGTACAAAGTTTAAGGAATTTAAAAAGTGAAATTCAACTTGAAGACACAACTAGAGTAAATACCACCAAATCAAACCAATCAGTAATATCATCAGGAGCAACTGATGATGCCTAGTAGTGTGAAGCAATACCTTAAGAATCAACAAATGTGCAAAAAACTATTACGGTTGTTGGATGTGGATAGATGGTTTTCTCACTGATCATTATTTCTCAAATTTGAATTGGAACAATGTTTTACTGCCACAGTGTTGTATGTCATAATGGCAGGCCTACACACCACAACTACCATCTTGCAATACACTGCAAGCAATACCATGCAATCATAGTTCCTAAAGCCATTGGCTCAAACGTGTACGATTTCCAGACTGCTGTGGTATCTTGAAAGTTGCATGGTGAACTAGAATGTGACACACATTAGAAGAAGAACAAATAATGTATTTTATTTTTGAAGTGGTGTGATTTATACTTTATATTAAGTGACCTAAATACATGAATATGCACATTTAATTGAACCACCAGTACTGTGGAATCTTAAAGAATAATATCCTGCATATTGAATGTACTGGAGTCAGTATTGACTTTGAGTTGTATTACAGATGAGAAATACATGATCAATACACAATCAATCATTTCTACCAGAAAGTCAAAACTGTCAAGCTGAACTTCAACTGCTGTGTAGTGGCTTAAAGGGATATTTTGGGATATTTGGCAACAAATCCGTTTATCTTCATCCCCAGTCAGATGAACTCATGGAGGCCATTATTATGTCTCTGCATCAAGTATGAAGGAAGTTAGAGTTAGTTGTGTGAGCCAATGCTAACTACCGTTAGCACAATGGCTGGACGTCTATGGTATCTACTAGCATGCTAGCAGTTACCATAGACTTCCAGTCATTATGAGAACATTTAGCAGCGTCCTTCAAACTGCAGGCAGAGACATAAGGGTATCCACGAATTCATCTGACTCTGGGGAAGTAGAAGAAAATCCTGAAGTATCCCGTACCATCACCATTGTACTTGGGTCACTCAGTATTTAATGTAAACAGAACTAAACTAGTGTCTGAATGGTACTTATGAATCAGAAACTTCTGTTGGCTTCAATAACACATTTACGGAGCAAGGTCTATGCTAGTAGCTCAGGGAAAATGCAACGCTTATACCTAGTTACCTTGAAGATAAGGTTACAACTCACCGAAAATGCTGTCATTTTTTAATGGAAAACATTTTTTTTTTTTTTAAGTAAAACCTTCATGAACTCCAGGATAACAGAACTGTTGAAATTGTGTCTCTTGTAGAATCATAAAACACTCCTTTCTTTGTATATTTTGTTTGTGTGTTAAATACTGCAAATAAGTTAATATCAGAATGGAGCATTGCTGACTGGTATATGCAATTTTAAATTTAAATCATTGTGTTACGTTTGCCAATCATTCAACCTTGTCTATATGTCCTCTGATTGAGAACAGCTCAACTTTTCTTGACCGTTTCCTCGTTTTGTGACTTCCTTAGGGTTTGTCGATACAAAATGTTTTATTTTGTCGAATGAAAGCTACAACTGCAACTCTTTATCACTTTATCCAATAACACATTTGAAACGTAATAGGAATACATCATCATGCCAAACGTGCGTAATTTGATTCTGGTGCTAATCAAAACAGATTGTGTACGTTTCATTGTTTGAACAATTTTCCATGAAACTGTTAACAATATGTAAGCAGAGTCTTGCTAAGACCATAATGTGTATTTTTTTCTAGCTGACGAGTATTTATATCCCACTTTTTGTACATGGAACTGTATAGTGTTGTTTAATTGTCCTACTTCACATCTTCTCTGCTTGATTGTTCCTTTGTAAGAGAACCTGTTACCAGCAGTGTTACTTTGGTAATTACGTGTGCAATTTTGGCTGTTACATTAGACTTTTAATTATATATTTTATGTAATCATTTCCAATACAAATAAAATTAAATGATTTCCTATTTTCAATTTGGTGCAGCTTCGGTAACTGTTGGAGGTTGAAGTTTGTGTGTGCGTGTGCGTGCGTGCTGTCATACAGGTGTGCGTTCAATATCATATACTGTAGTCAAACGTAAGGTACTATAGTCACAAGGAACAGTGAGATCTTCACTGATCTTTGCCATTGCGCTCAGAAATGTGTACCTGAAATGTCTGTATGTAGGCTACAGCAGGGAATTGTTAATAATGGCAAGGGAAAGTTTGATCCTCGTCCTGTCTTCAAATGCTTGCCATGAAGCTCATGTCATATTCTTCAACTATAAAACGTGTTAAACGTATAGCCCGTTTTCACCGAGCTTTACTCTCTGAGACAGTCCGTATAAAGCAGGGGGATTTATAACAATTAGTCTCTTGATGGGTAATTATGTGACTATAAATAAAAGTAATTAATTCAGCCACCCTAGAGTGACTTCCAAACATTCTCTCTCGCTCTCTCTCCCACTTCTCTCTCTCTGTCTCTCTCTCTCTCTCTCTCTCTCTCTCTCTCTCTAACACGAAACGTACAAGATCCATAACAGACAGAAGAACTACGAGATGATCTCAACAAATGTATTTAAGGAATAGTAGCCTTTCTAAATCTGTTTAAATGTGCATGGCTGCCAACGGTGCATTCCATGCCCAAAAGCCTATCCAAAGGTGACTTTTTCATATTTGGACGCAATTTAACAGTCACGGATCTGCGCGTGTAGGATATGAGTGATTGATGAATTGCTTCCATATCACGAGCTTTCATCACGTGGTACGTTTTATGATTTATCTTTATCCAATTTCACTGGAATTCTGCAACGTGGTCTCTCGAACCGCAGAGCTCGCCCTCCTTTAGCGCTGCGCATCACATTCCTCACTGCAGAATGTGCTCTAACACTTTGATGCCACGGATCCATCTAAGGGTTTTGCTTTCGTTTTAAGTTCACCTGGTCTGATGTGTTCCTCTAAAGTGTCATTTGGGAGAGGATGTTGCTTCTCATTTATGCAACTTTGCTTGGAATTTTCCTCAAAACAGGTATGCTAAACTTTGGAGACTGCGTAATCTTACATGTGTTGGCTTTCTGCGTTGTATTCGGGTGCTGAGAGTATTTCCTCGTGATGTGTCAACGTTTCCAGCTATTCCAATCTAATTCAAGTTTGGATTATGGTTAAATTATTTTGGGCAGCTTTTTGTTGTCAGATGAAAACAATTACATATTTTTCAGAAGTCCAGGAGAGGTCTAGTAATGCCAACAGGGAGGCGCGCAGGAGGTTACCGTTGCAGATCAAATCATTTCAGTAAATGCATTTATAACTTGGAATAAGAAATTGTGGCACAGATTCTTGAATTTTACATTTCTATAGGCACCTGCGCTCCAGCTACAGAAAATATGTCACCTTAGGTCATAATTACGTCTGTAAAACTATTGCGCATATCACCTGTGCAAAGGCAGATATTTTCAAAATGTGATTTAGAGTTCTATTTTACATATCTTTGATTCAATTTAATGATGTTGTTTAAAAATGTAAATGTTAAATAATAGAGCGTGACATGCTGAAACATTATTCCATATTTAGAGCATCTTTGTGATCTTACAAATGCCCTACATGGTATGCTAATTAGGCTATTAAGTATTCCGATTAATTGCTATTAAACACCATTACAGGTGACGAATGTATTCACTCATTTTATAAAGCAGAGGGACATGTGTAGGCCACTCATTATCAATAGCTAATTAATAGCTCTCTAATTGACAACACAAATGCAATTCAACATTTTATTTTACAGGTGTAGGCATTCCATCAAGCTCAAATGATAAGGAACATGACTGAGCAACAGTTGTCAGCTCTGGTGAATGTAGTAAACTAAATCACAATTTTTTTTAGTGGGTGTCAAATGAGCTGATCTACCACTCCATGAACACCTGTGATGAATATTAATATCACTAAATATGCAGAGAATAACAAAGCTGTCTCTCTTCAGATGACTGTGGAAGGAAAATACACAATTGAAGATAGAGGACGGCAAATAAACTGATTTCTCAATCCACATGGGTCACCTTATAGCAATGATATGCTAATAATGTATACAAATGGTGGTAATGTAGTTGCTAAAAAAAAAGAATCAGGTAAAATGACAATGATAATCCATGTCAATGGAGTCGTCCGCATTGTCATTCCAACATACGTCCACGGATCATATCATCAGAATGATGTGACAATCAGCCGCTGAGAGCTTTTCCGGTCCCTATTCCCACTTGAACCCATTGCACATGGCACATGACACATGGCACATGGCACATGAACAGTAGCGTGTAAGAACTTGATCTCACCAAAAATGCCTCTGGTGTAAATAACATACAAATGTTCTGTCCGTTCTGAGTTGGATGTGCTGCGTTTGGTTAACATACCCACTCCTTAAAACATCATCTTCATTGTTAGCAGAAATGACTTCTAAGTAATTTGATGAGGTTTTTTACCACAGTGAAAAGGGTAATGCGGAACAAAATGAACAGTATAGACAATATGTACATAACTTTATGCTTGCCTAAATGTTCATTATATATAGTGTCAATATCCAGTGGTTTATAGAGGACAAATGCAATACAGTCTAGGATGTGTTTAGGCACTTTAAGAGACTATTGCTCGGTTGATGGATGGGGTTTTGAAGCATTTATCTGGTTTTAACGTAATTACGCTCTGATTTTTTGGGGGGGGGGGATCCTTTTCAAATGAATTTGTGCTTGATGGCGCTGTCAGACTGGGAAATGAATGACTGTCTCCAGTTCAATAATTAGAGCACAGTACTATCTGTCATGGAGAACAAATGACCTGAAACTGTGGCGCTTGAGAAAATGTTGAATTATTGTTTATCATTGCACGGTCATGCATGTTTCGGCTAAACCCCCATTTGCAAACCCTGAATCAGATTGTGCTCTCCATCCGGGAATCCTCTATTAAATTCTTCCGATTTTTCATCCCTGTGAAACAACTTTGCATGAATAGCCAACCATCTGTCATTCTTTGTTAATCTCAATTTCCATTTAATTCCAATCAGTCATGTTAGAATGAATTCATCTCATTTGAAGTCAGTGCTGGAGCAACAGCTTCATTGAGTGTGTGGATAAAGCACTTTGTCTGAAACACTCTGGCTTGATTGTTTCGACCTGTAGTAGTCAGAATGGCAATTATTATTCTAGTGGGTTAAGTTGAGGGGCCATTTTCCCTGCACAGATACAGTATCGCCAGCTTCCACACACAATTGTGTCTGATTAAGTTTAGTTGGCAAGTAAATGAGAGTATGGATTTATATTGTTGAAACTTATTTGTTCATTATTTTCAGTCAAAATCCCTTTATCCTGACTCCAGATCTGTTTGTGCATTAAACAACTCCTCTCTACTGTGTTCCTTTGCTGTCTTGACAAACGTGTATATAGTCAGAGAAGTATGTGTTTTGTGTGACTTGTCAGTGCTTTCTGTGGTGTGGTACAGAAATGTCATCATATTAGCTCAAAGTCCTATTGTCTGATATTTGCAACATGTCCGCATGTGTAAGGATAGCATCAACATCGACTCTCCAACATGAAATGCTCGTTGAGATCATCTTCACATTTGTTATTCATCGAGGAGATCCAGTCTTTTTTTCAGAGTCCACCTCCTTGTCCTCTGATCATTGCAAATAGGTACCAAGTTGACTTTCAAAATGCCAGCAAAGAGACTTTTTCATTTCAAAGATGCATTTGTCTCTCCTCGAGGATACAGTTCCTGGTCTGTGGTAATGGCAATAGATCACAAAAACACTTATTCTTGATTAGTTGGGAGGAAAATATGTTGGGCTGAAAATGCCCTAAATGAACAAGGGATAATACTAATGACTGAACTGCACAAAATAACATTTTCAAATCTTTCAAGTAAGATTTAAGGCCTAATCTTTCAAAAACGTTCAGCGTTTTGATCAAGCCTGCCTGGAGTGCCGGTTGGGCAGAGTTGCTTTGCACTTTTTTTGACCACTCCATTGGTTATGATGTGCCAGGCAAGATCAATCAAGCACAGCTAAACACGCCTGAAAGAATTTGCCTGTAGTCTCTCTTGACCAACATTCATAGACTAATGAGATTACTACAGTATATGCCAGATACTGGTGAACTGTTCTTGTGGGCTTTAATTTTTATTTTATTTTTTAACCCTTGCGGTTCTTCCTGTCTCTCTCTCTCTCTTGTACAGGTTATGCTCTCCAGATCCAATGTTACCAGTGTGAGGAGGTGAAAAACAATGAATGCTCCACGCCGGAGTTCATTGTCAACTGCACGGTCAACGTGCAGGACATGTGTCAGAAAGAGGTACTGGTGAAGAAGGAGGGTAAGAAAACAGAGTCTCCTGGGCAGTCCCATTCCGTTCCTCATTTGTTCTTCATTGGATCGAGATAGTGGGAGAGTAGTCCCTTCTCGCAGATGCTGTATCTCCGCCACAGCAGAGTGTGAGATTTAGTTTGACGAGAGAGACTAGTGAGAGAAAGACAGGAAGTTTGGGGGATCTGTTTCGTGTCAGAAGGGCGTGGGTCGGATTAGAACCCACGTCGAACACAATAGAGATGTGTTCTGCAGCTAGACCACCCCAGGCCACACTGCCTTCTCTGACACCTACCTTGCAATGCAAAACAACCCACACCGGACTGTGACACTTTTAACATGTGACCTAAATAAGGTATATTTTCCTCTTTCGTGTACTTCCTCTCTATCTCTGAATTCAGTGGAACTGACCTATAGGGTCTCCTTGTAACGTAAACAAATGAGATCATAAACTAGGCCTATACGTATGCCCACTAAATCAATTGGGAACTATCAAAGAATCTCCATAGATGAAGAGGCTATTACCATAGTTAATTCATGGTTTATGGCTCATATTCTTTTAATGGGATTTTCCCAAAGGAAGGTTAACCCCCTTGGTTGCTGGTTGCTGTACTCAGTTGATCCATGAATATTTTTTTCCATTATAAACGGGGGTAATATGAGCCCTGAATTCTGATTGTCTGAAAGCTGTGGCATGTCAGACCGTATACCACGGGTATGGCAACACATTTATTTGTACTGCTGTAATTACGTTGGTAACCAGTTTATAATAGCAACAAGACACCTCAGGAGGTTTGTGGTATATGGCCAATATACCACCACAGCTAAGGGCTGTATCCAGGCACTCCACGTTGCATCGTGCTTAAGAACAGCCCTTAGCTGTGGTATATTGGCCATACAGCACACCCCTTCGTGCCTTATTGCTTTAATGAGATAACGCCCTTCAAATACACTAGGCCTATTGTTCCTACCACATCCAGTGTTATTACATGTACAGTATGTCACTTGTGATCAAATGTATGCTTTCATTTACAAGAGTATTAAAAAAATGTACCAAGACCATCATACATGTAGCTAGATTGTCTTTAGAGAGTGTTTTATGCCCAAACTATGTCTCTGAATGTGATGGTGGACACGCTTCATCACTCAAAGGCAATGATCTATGACAATAATGTCATGGACAAATGTACACTATGTGTAATGCTGTGTAATGGTTTGAATAACCTTGAGATAAGGATGCACTTTTGTGTGAAATGCACATGCTTACAGTATATTCACACATCTTTTCCAGTCTCTGCACTCTTTAGAAAGGTCTTCTGAGTCATTTGATTCTAATGCGATGTTGGCAAAGGGATTCTTATGTGCTCCTGTAAGCAGATAAAATGAAAATTCATGCATACTTTTATTCTAACATAAAACCTTCTAGCAATGTTGGGTAATGAATGTGTTCCTTAATTTGATCATTTCATATAATGTCAGCCTGAGACCAGGAGCCTAACTAATTATCTTTATGTGCAGCAACCGCAATTTATCACAAATAATGAATTTGCGAATTACCACAACATTTTCGTGGAAAGAAGTACTTGCATAATGTGTGTATGATATGTGAAGACCTCTGTAACATAATCCTCAAGGAAAGTTGGCTTTTGCACGTGAATTGGTGTCAGCTTCGTCTCTACCCATTCCTCTCCCCAATAAAGGTTTGGGGACTTGGTTTGTTAGACAGTCAGTTCTAAATGTGCATAGTGATGAAGTATGGAACAAAGAAGAGGGTTGATTAAGCTAAAGTTGTATTGTTAGTTATGTCAAACTTAATAGCAGTAATCAGGGGCCGACACAGGCTGAAATTGTCTACTTTTGTCTTGAAGGCTTGTCTGACGTCTTTGAGACAAAACAAGAATATTGTATTGCATTTACAAATTGCCACTTTGTCTGACAGCTCATCTGCCATTATTTCAAGAGAAAGAGGAGTAAATTAGAGCAGTAAAGTTTTGATGGAAGTTTTAATATGACTAGCAGTTCTCTTCCCCCTTTCATCTATTTCCTCTCTACGCTTTAATTACAACTTTTCGTAACACTTTACTTAACGTCGACAGGTATAAGGCATTATGCCACAGTTACAATGCAATGTAAGACATGTCGTGAGCACTTATGAACTTGCGAATGACTGCCTACCGGGGAACAGTGGGTTAAATGCCTTGTTCAGGGCCAGAACGACAGCTCGGTGATTCGATGCAGCAACCTGGCCCAATGCTCTAACCACTAGGCTACAGTACCTGCCGCCCCTTCTCATCATTATGACAGCTCTTTGCAGTCTGTTGACAAATTTCAGCAAAGAACACATTATAAGCATCCATATATGCTTATAACAATTACTAATGCTTATAGATTCAGTGGAGCGTGAGTCACATCTCCAGGGTCACCTTGGATTTGTTTGTGTCCAAAAGCCCAGTGTCTATTTCCTAGGAAGGAGTAGGGAGAAGTGGGAGTTGTTGAGTCCCTGCAAGGTGTTCATTTATCAGGCAGGGAGACGCAGGCTTTCTTACCACCTCCTGTGGTAAGACTTAATGGCACAACAACATTTCCATGAAATCGAAACACTCTTGTTCATGTGCATTCTCTCGCCACCATATAAATCAAAGCATAGTTTTGTTGCAATTGTTCCATAGTTTGAGAGCATTATATTCTGTCGAGGTGACATTCTCAAGGTTTTATTTTTTACAACGGCTCTACAAAGGTTCCAGGCACTTAGAGGATCACCTCCCAGGAATATGAACCATTCCAGTATTGATCAGGATAAAGTTCTGTTAAATTGCAAATAACACTGAATTACAGTATACTGTATGTCTCGAGAATTTCTCACTAGGCTAAGATCCTAAGGCTAATATTTTCAAATCACCACATTTTCTTGATGTGTAATTGTTATTCCTGTATATTTGTGAAAAAAAGGTAGATTAGATCATGCTTTGTCTGATTTTCACAGATATTTGCTTTACGCACAAGAAAATGCACTGAAAGGGTGCGAGACATGGCATAGGCCACACATCCCATAAAACAGACACACATTAATGAAAACAAAACAAAAATGACAGTTGAAGGACTTTTAACCCTCCCTTCCCCAGTGATTGTGCTACCTCAGTTTGCTCCGAGACTTGGCTCAGTTTCACCAACAGTCTCACTACCACACATACCTTGACCTGGACTTCCTGTATAGCTTTGCACTATCCCTGACCGCTTCTCTCTCTCCTTCTTCAGGCATATTTTACCGCAAGTCCTGTGCCTCGTCCGGGGCATGCCTCATATCCTCATCAGGCTACCAGCAGTTCTGCACTGGAAGGATCAACTCTGTGTGCATCTCCTGTTGTAACACACCGCTCTGCAATGGGCCCCGGAAGAAGAACCGCCCGGTCCCGTCGGCCGCCACCTCTTCATTTTCCTCCCTTCTTTTGCTGCTGGTCTCCCTCTCTCTGGCATAGACCTAGAGGTGTCCATTTGTCCCCTCCTCTACCCGAAGATCACACTAGAGTATTATGAGAGTACATAAAGCCTACAGTGTACATAACACTACGTAGTGTATTGGCTACATCAGACTCTAGTGTCGTCTTTGGAGAGGAATCCTATACATAAGAGACTATCACAGGAGGTTGGTGGCACTGGGGCGAACGGGCTCGTGGTAATGACTGGAGCAGAGTAGGTGGAATGGTTTCAAAGACATCAAGCACATGGTTTCTATGGTTTCCAGGTGTTTGATGCCATTCCATTTGCTCCGTTCCGGGCATTATTATGAGCCGTTCTCCCCTCAGCAGCCACCTGTGGACTTTACAGCTTCATCTTTGGATCGGATACTCAAGAGCTTAAGACTCTTTGGAAGGATCCCCTTTTATAATCCTGGTGTTTTGAGTTTTTGAGAACTGAATGCTTTACCATTGCCTCCTTCTTCGTCGTTCATCCCTTGCCCTCCAATCACCCTTTGCTTACTCTGTAGGGTCCCTATTGGGGGCAGTGGCCACTGACCTCATCAACGTCGGTGTTCTCCGGTTTATAGGTAGATCGAACGCGTCAGATCAATAGTTCCGATGATTAGGAGTCAGACGGGATCACAGTCAGTGAGTACTCAGCAGCCGTTTAGCTGTGTGAGAATTGTGTTAACTCATCATAGATCTGAGTGTAGAGATGGCACTGACAGCTGAGGACATTGAGCAGCGAGTTGTAGGGATTGTGGAGATATACATTTGCTACTGGTACAAGTTATTGTTATAGTAAGTACAAAATGCTGGATATCATGTCTTATATCATTTGTAAGTACAGATGTATGATCTTAATTTGACCAGTTTCTCACAGCAGGAAAATATTCCTACAGCAACAAATCCTACAGAAATTTGAATTATTGTGTAGATTATAATTAATGGACATTTTTGTAGGGGTTGATACATTTTTTTGATAGGGCAAACCAAGTCCAAAATTTTAAAGTGGAAATTACAACTTTAGAAGCCTTTACAAACCTTGAATACACTACAAGTTTACTTTTCCTACTGTGCAGGAAATTCCCTGCAAAAACAGGTTGATCAAATTAAGATCCTACATCTGTATATACCCAGTTACTTTGTTGGACTTCAAATATTGCTGAAAGACACAAGGGATTTGTTTTTAAACTTATCCATTTAGACGTTATATAAATCAACATATTCAGTAACCTGTTATTAGCTGTAGTCATTTACAGAATGATAATAATCTGCATCAACATCCGGTTTCAACTTCAAAAACTTTTTAGGTGTCATTAGGGAGGCAGGTAGCCTAGTGGTTAGAGCGTTGGACTAGGAACCTAAAAGGTTGCAAGATCGAATCCCTGAGCTGACAAAGCAAAAATCTGTCGTTCTACCCCTGAACAAGGCAGTTAACCCACTGTGCCTAGGCTGTCATTGAAAATAAGAATTTGTTCTTAACTGACTTGCCTAGAAAAAGTATATTTGAAGTCATTCAACAGTCCTTATAGTTCAGCTTTTTAGTTGTAGAACTTATGCAGTTCAGTTATACATAACTGATAAATTCACATTAAGGACATTTCATTGCAGGGATGCATATTATAAAATGTTCTGTATAGACATGAGATATGTGGCTGTCATTGCGGGAAGGTCGGATATAAGTATTGGTTATTGTAGCTACCTGCTTAAACTGTGTAGAGGTGCTTTTTAGTGTAGTTGCTCCCCTGCCACTATTTATGATGTTAGTATAATGCTCATTCAGCTGCATATGTCCTTTGCAACACGTTGACTCACGGAAGTGGAAACAATTGCAAAACGATCCGCGATCTGGAACGCTCACAACGTACGGCGTGTTGTGGAATGGATCACTTAGCTATCGGGGGAGGGTCAGAGTTGATGGATACATATGCTCAACAATGCATCATGTACAAATACTGCTCCTACTGTTATGTCTTACTGAAATCATATTCTCTCTCTTTCGATGGATGTTTCCTGTCTGATGGATTGCCACTCGAAAGTACCAGAGAGAGCACAAACACAACTGTTTAGGATTGTATAACATGATCCACATAAAACATTGGAGTGAGTGACTGGTTAAAATGTTTCTATTGACCCCTAAATCTGACGTCCCTCAATGGTAATTAGAGTTTATATGACTACTTGTTGACGCGACATTGTGGAGTTAATTTGGGAGGGAACTGTACATACGAAAGTGTAAAGGACAACAGTTGCAGGAGGATATACACGAGGGGATGTTTATTTATGTTGGCTAGTGTTTCTTTCTTGGTTCTTGTGCCATGGGCTTTTGCCAGTCATACTCAGTACTAGCTTAACAGTAGCTTTACAGCATCTACGTTGTCTTTTTTTCCAGCCGAGTCTATTGTCAATTGATTATTTATTTATTCTTCTGAAATGGCGGCACAGAGACTGAAGGGAATACCTTTATTTTTAAAATATAGCATTTATTGAAATGTCAATCGATTTCAGAAACATAGCTAATAACTTACTCTCATTTTGATTTGATTCGATTTATTAATTGGCCATTATAATTATTGAAAGGCTTTGTAAAGAGGATCATGTAAGAAGTATGTCATAATTCATCTTTCAAATTAAAAGATAGTGATTAAATTAAACGATAGTGATAATGATAGAGCTTTTTTTCCCTCCTGATTTGATGTTTATCTTGAATGTGTAAGGCATTGAGCTAACAGGTAGACATGTTTAACAGAATTGGGGAATTATGGGGAATTCTTTTGATGGTCTACCTTAATTGGTCTTCTGTGAAGAGTGATTGTATATTCTGCCCATGTGAAATGCAAATAAAGAGTTATGACAAAAAAAAACAGTGCTTCTGAAACAGCAGACTTTCTGTTTTCAATTGACTTAAATATGTAATAGACAAATACAATATGTATAATACGATTTTTAATGACCTCATGAGTCTTAAAATGCCAACCTCTTTTGCTGGGGAGTTAAGGCTTGTCTGTAAGTGAGACGTGGGCCTTGTTAAGTCAACCTCACACTGCGAGAGAGAGATGGAGGAAGGGAGCCAGGGAGAGAGGGATGCCCGACACAGCCGTGCCCCACGTTTAAATGAGAGACCCAGGGTGACGGAGGCTGTGAAATATCATGTCTCGGAGCCTAGCTTGACATTTCAGTGACCTCCAGCGGCTAGGGTTTTTCTTCTTATTCTCCACCAGGTACGTACTATGTGGACCTTGTTCAACTGATTCCACGTCTGTAAAATGGATATCATGGGGAGATGTCCCTGCATTTCATATTTCTGTCACTTCCACACAGCTAGATATAGGCTAGGGCAGAATGGAAAACATTGAAGTGGTTTCATCGATTAACGTTGACATCTAAGTGGACAAAGCCTCCACCCACGCACCTGTTTCGTTGTAATTCTGCCGCTCCCAATTTCCAACGTTGTAATTCCATTATTACAGACAATACTAATGCAATAGACCTTCATTTCAGATTTTTTTCTCTCTCAAAGGTTTGCATTGTTAGGTTTCTCTAATTACGACTACTGTATAATTGTGTTGGAATATGACGACCCATTCGTGACCACGATTAACCATGTCTTCAGAACATTGTCACTGTTTCGCTGTCTAGCCTTGCACAAACTAGTAAGACCATTGTAATGTCTTTCCGTTTAATAACAATATGTCATTGAATTTGTAAAGCACATTTCTCACACCGAAGATTCTACATTTCCCTCCACAGTAGATGAGGGACTAAATTAACTGTACCGGATAATGCTACTTTCTGCCTTCCACTTTGAGTACCACACTACCATACACTTTACATTGTCACCACCTTCAATTATCATGCTACAAGAGGCAATAAGGAGTTTGGCGCAGAGGCCAATTATAACCAAGATGCTTCTTGCCATTCCTTCATGCATACACGGGGAAGTACATATTTTGGTGCAGTCAGTGATGAACAAGCAGGCGCTAACAAGCACAACAATCATTTGCTTCAGGCAGGAAAGAAAGTAGAGGATGGTGCAGTATGTAGGTTTCTCTATGGTGTAAGAAACTATGGATAAGACCGTTGACGGTGATACTGTTCAAATCCGCGTGTTATAGAGATCAGCTGTGTCAGGGTCGTCCCCTGCCTTCTTGGTGTCTGCAGTGACAAACAACCCAGTGCTGCTGTAATGTAGGCAGTGGGCAAGTCTTACACAATACTCTTTCCTTTACATAGCACTGTTTTGCCACACAGACGGATGTGGCTCTACACAATGGAGTGATATGCTATCAGATGTCTTCAAATATACCTTAATGGAGCAAGGGGCGGCAGGGTAGCCTAGTGGTTAGAGCGTTGGACCAGTAACCGGAAGGTTGCAAGTTCAAATCCCCGAGCTGCTAAGGTACAAATCTGTCATTCTGCCCCTGAAAAAAACCCACTCCACTGTCATCGAAAATAAGAATTTGTTCTTAACTGACCTGCCTAGTTAAAAAAAAGAAAAAAAAAAAATGCAAATGTGACATATGTTTAAAATGGAGCCTTTAGCTTTCTCCCACTATGCTGAGGAGAAGTATAGGTGACATAAATGTTACAACAAGGCTGGTGGAATATGTCAACGAAATACGTATCTTTCGCCAACAGTCAGCAGAAAGTCTGATGTGTCCTATGAGAGCATGATTGGGCTTCTTCTGGAGTTATCAATATCTCTGTGTGTGTGTTTCTAATATCATATACAAAAGCCCAGAATGCCCACTTTAGAGATAGTCACTGCTGGTTTTCATTGTTCACTCTCTACACTGTTTCTCACAATGAGTCTTGCTGCTTATTTCAAGCGTCTTGGCATGGAATGCAATTACACTAGAACACATTGAAGATGTGATTGTTATGGCTTCTCAACAAATAAACTTTCAGGCAAATAGTTTTAGGTGTTAAAACCTCTTAAGGATCCACCCCTTTTTTCCATTTTCGCCTAGAATGACATACCCAAATCTAACTGCCTGTAGCTCAGGACCTGTTGATACCATTTGAAAGGAAACACTTTGAAGTTTGTGGAAATGTGAAATTAATGTAGGAGAATATAGAATAGATCTTGTAAAAGATAATACAAAGAAAGAAACATGCAGTTATTATTTATTTTTGTACCTGAAATGCCCAGGTACAATTTAGATTTTGGTCATAAGATGGCAGCAGTGTATGTGCAAAGTTTTAGACTGATCCAATGAACCATTGTATTTCTGTTCAACAATTTGTATCAAGACTGCCCAAATGTGCCTAATTGGTTTGTTAATACATTTTAAAGTTCATAACTGTGCACTCTCCGCAAACAATAGCATGGTATTATTTCACTGTAATAGCTACTGTAAATTGGACAGCGCAGTTAGATTAACAAGAATTGAAGCTTTCTGCCAATATCAGAACTGTCTATGTCCTGGGAAATGTTCTTGTTACTTACAACCTCATGCTAATCACATTAGCCTACGTTAGCTCAACCGTCCCGCGGGGGACAAGATAACATGCACTTCAGAAGGGGCTGCTGCAGGCGTAAGTGATTTAGAAACCGATTCTATGTGCCTCTCTAAGGCAGAGTTCACATTTTTTTTTTATATTGATCTTTTGTCCAATCACATCAGCTCTGAAAAAGATGTGAAAAGGTCTGATGTGACTAGTCAAAAGACCAATTACTGGAAAAAATATCAAAATTGGGCTGCCTCTGTAAATGCAGCCAAAATTACATTGTCTGTCAGTCTATCAGTCTCTCATCGAATGCTGATTCACCAGGCCCAAAAGCCCCTTCAGTGAGACATAACGCCTCATGGCTTCTTTTCAAGCTCTGGCAAGGGCAATGGAGCCCCATATTCCTCTCAACGTACAAAAGTAATTCTGGCAGGGATATAAAATCAGTGTATGGAAGGCTCCAGGTGTATCGGCAAACATCTGGCACGTGTTCCCAACAAAAACCTAGCAACATATAGTCTTAGCTTCCTGTGAGGTGTAGCGGACCTTGAGGTCTCTGTTTCTGCCCGGTACGTTCGAGTAGCATTAATGCCTCATTCAACTCATGAGCTTTAAGATGATGTGCTTGAGATTTGGATGAGGAGATGTCTTTCACCCCCACCATTTGTTTTGTTATCTACTCTCCTTTAGGAATACGATGGTAACAACGAGCATCCGCTTTCATTCACATCAACTGTCATCCATGTCTTAAGTGAGGCTTACATGCTTCCCATTTCATTGCGCAATGATGGACCAACAGCACATTTACAGTGTTAATAAGTCCCAGTAGTAATATTTCTAGTAAACACACACAAAATCATAGGATGAGGCACATGTGAGCCGGAAGCAATTATGTACTCTTCGTACAGTAAATGAAGAAGATTAAGCCTCAGCTGGTGGGATAAAGGTACGCAGTTAGACGCACAAGATCACAGAGAAACACAGTGCTGAACACAAGCAAAGCGGACGCTCCTGTACCTTCTCGAACAGGATCATTAAAGCAGCGGCAACTGCACCCTGCAGCAGAAAAAGTGTTGGCGACAGACAGCGCTATTAAGCAGAGAGGCTGTATGGAAAAGGAGAGAGCCAAAGGATTGAGATAGTAGGAGAAGAGGGGGTACTAACTGCAGACTACAGACCTCCTGGGTTTAAGAAACAGCAAAAAGACAGAGATTATTAGAAACAATAGGGCTACCTCTGCTTCGGCCCTAATGATGTTTGTGCAAACATAGGCATATTAGGGGGTGCTGGTTGGAACACTCTAGTTGATGAGGGACTTAAACTCATGTTTGATTTGTTTACTTTGCAAGTATGTTAGCCAGGATGGCAAAAGTATTCATATTTTGGGAAGGATTGTGTACAAGGTAGTTATTATGTTTTTGGGATGGGATAGAGGAGGTGGGTCCAAAACCATAGGGACATCCTAATCACCCGACTGCTAATACTGGCTTAATAGGATCATTTTGGAGCCAGAGTTTCGATGGGATTGATCTGAGTTATCATTTCACATGTGTGTTAATTGGCATGTTTAAATAAATCATACAGTACATTTCAATACATGTTTTTATGAAGGGGGGGGGGGGGGGGGGGGGGGGGGGGGTACCAGGCTTCCGCAGCAGACTTAGATAATAAAATGGCATCACAAATACATGCTGTTGCAGACATGCACGGTTAGGGCAATGCACAGACCTTTTGGTGGGGCAGAAGCTCAAACAAGAAAAATAGACCACCTAAAAAGAAAAATCCGTAACCGCGGTCACTGACTCGGTGAGCGGTTATGGCTTTGATTATTTAAAGAAAAGGAGCATGTACTCTACGCAGTTAGAGACGTATAGGAGCATGTGCCTGCATGTGGTGTACATGTACCACGGGAAAACGGGCGCGCATTATATAGTGTCTTGGCCCCGATTGCTTTGTGCTCTCAGACATCCTGAGTTATGTCCAAACACTCCAAGTTATGAGGATCAACAATACAGCCTGGCTGATCAAAACCAGCTAATTGACGAAAGTAAATGTTCGTTTTCTCTCCCACTCTAAAGTGATCTGATGGGAAATACAAAAAAGTGTCTCAACTTATCTTTTTCTCAAGGGAGCTAATAAAGAAAACGAAACTTAATAACACATCTGTTTTGATTGATTCAACTGTGTTATTGGGGATGGGAGCAAGAGAGGATCTATATCATTAGGCAATGGGAAAACATTAACAAGCTTTGGCGCCTACACTAAATACATCAACCCACCAGAAGAAGCCAGAAGATAAAAGAGACTGTATTAATCAAAATAATGTCGGTCGGGAGAACCCTTGGTGCAATGCCCTGTCGTTTTACACTGATTAAAATAGAAGCCGGCACTTGGAATCCAATAGTTATGCTTTATAGATTGAGACATGCAGTGATGGAAATGGATGTCTTGTAAAAAGTTAATCTAGTGTTCGTCCCAAATGGCACTCTATTACCAACTAGTGCAATACTTTACACCAGGGCCCATAGAGAATAGGGTGTAATTTGTGGCTAGCATTAATCTAGTCCAGTCATTTATCTCCTAAAGTAAGATGCCATGTCTCAAAGGTTTTTTACAACTTTGGGATAATTATGAACAGATGTCCACTTTTTCAGAGTAAAACATTTAACTGTCCCTAGATTGAGATTTGATAAACCCCTGACTATAGACCGAGAAAGAAAAAAAATATTAGATCATTTTTTTAAATCCTACATTTTACTGATGTAATTTCTTGTTTTTCATTAGTGTAACATGTACAGTACCAGTCAAAAGTTTGAACACACCTACTCATTCAAGGGTTTTTCTTTCTTTTTACTTTTTTATACATTGTAGAATAATAGTGAAGACATCAACACTAAGAAATAACACATATGGAATCATGTAGTAAGCAAAAAATGGTTAAACAATTTTTTATTTTTAATATTAGAGATTCTTCAAAGTAGCCACCCTTTGCCTTGATGACAGTTTTGCACAGTCTTGGCATTCTCTCAACCAGCTTCACCTAGAATGCTTTTCCAACAGTCTTGAAGGACTTCCCACATATGCTGAGCACTTGTTAGCTGCTTTTTCTTCACTCTGTGATTCAACTCATCCCAAACCATCTCAATTGGGTTGAGGTCGTGTTGATTGTGGAGGCCAGGTCATCTAATGCACCACTCCATCACTCTCCTTCATGGTCAAATAGCCCTTACACAGCCTGGAGGTGTGTTGGGTCATTGTCATGTTGAAAAACAAATGATTCACGCAGTCTCCTCGGAACAGTTAATGTTGAGATGTGTCTGTTATTTGAACTCCGTGAAGAATTTATTTGGGCTGCAATCTGAGGCTGGTAACTATTTTGAACTTATCCTCTGCAGCAGAGGTAACTCTGGGTCTTCCTTTCCTGTGGCAGGCCTCATGAGAGCCATTTTCATCATAGCTCTTGATGGTTTTAGCGACTGCATTTGAAGAACTTTCAAAGTTATTGACATTTTCCATATTGATTGATCTTCATGTCTTAAAGAATGGTGGACTGTCGTTTCTCATTGCTTATGTGAGGTGTTCTTACCATAATATGGACTTGGTCTTTGACCAAATAGGGCAATATTCTGTACTACACCTACCTTGTCACAACACAACTGATTGGCTCAAACGCATTAAGAAGGAAAGAAGGCACACCTGTTCATTGAAATGCATTCCAGGTGACTACCTCATGATAGCTGGTTGAGAGAAGGCCAAGAGTGTGCAAAGCTGTCATCAAGGCAAAGGGTGGCTACTTTGAAGAATCTCAAATATAAAATATATTTTGATTTGTTTAACACTTTTTTGGTTACTACATGATTCCACATGTTGTCATGGTTTTGATGTCTTCACTATTATTCTACCATGTAGAAAATTGTAAAAATAAAAACCCTTGAATGAGTAGGTGTCCAAACTTTTGACTGGTACTATATGTATTTTTTGTTGTGAAGCCAGTACATACAAATCATGCAATACCACAAATATTCCATGTGTTATGGTGAGTATATTCCCCCCAATATTCAATTGTTTCGTTACAGCAACCTGCAATATAACCTCTCTTTGAGGGGAAAACCTCCCACTAAATTTAGTTTCAGGTTTATGAATTCCATCAGTGTGTTGAGCCTCTGTTGACCCATTGGAAGGTGATTCATCTTGACCAGGAGTTTGCTCTACAGGTGCTTCACTCCATCACTCGTAAAGCATTTTCATGAGCACCTCCAAATTGACTGTCACAGGTTAGTTTGTCACCCACAAATAATGGATGCTGTTGCACTGGATGCAGACAACCAGCCACCTAGGTATTGAGTGTTATTGCTATTGTCTTACGTGAATGTTACCGTTAGGTTTACTTTAGGTATCTCATCCAAATTCTCACACCTGAAGACGCCTTTGGGTAAAGTAAGTTATTCTATTTTATTGAGAATAAATAACTTCGTGCCAGATTCATAACACTTCTGATTGCATTGTTATCATCATGGAGTAGTCCATAGTCCCACAACCTCTAATACACATCCATTTTATAATCAGGAAAAGATGCCTACAGCATTTTGATCTTGTTTCCGTCAAGGACCACATATATTAACGTGATTCATATTCATGCGTCTGGCCTTGCCATCTTCAAAATAAAAGTGAAACCAATGTTTGACATCTGTTTTGCAAAAGTGTAACGTAGACGCAGTGAGTCAGAAAATAAGTGCAGTGTGAGTTTAATAATAACGAACATGGACCGAATACAAACCAAGAGCCATATCTAACAAGGAAACATAAACAATACTACCTGATGACTGACGGAACAGAGTGCTATATAAATGGTAAGTAATCAAGGTAGTAATGAAGTCCAGGTGTGACTTATGATGGGGCGCAAGTGTGCGTAATAATAGTTGCCAGTTGTGGTTAAGGGGTGTTGCCAGGACCGTAGGTTAATAGACCGGTGACGTCGAGCGCCGGAGGGGGCAAGCAGGAGAAGATGTGACAAAAAGAGCTTGAATCCATCACCTCAAGGGAGTAAAACTGAATATGTAGTTTAATTTCTTTTTCTTATGCACAGATTTAGACTATAAGTCAACACCAACTAAACAAACAGGTATATTGATTAAGTCCATTAAATCTAGAATCCTAAATTGCTTAATCTATTTTTGGAATTACAGTGTAAATTATTTATATATATATATTGAATAATATAACTTAAGGCACCTTCAGAAATTATTCATACCCTTTGACTTATTCTACATTTTATGTTACAGCCTGAATTCAAAATGGATTTTGTTCTCACTCATCTATGCACAATACCCCATAATGACGAAGTGAAAACATGTTTTTAGAAATGTATTAAAAATAAAATACAGAAATATCTCATTTACATAAGTATTTACACCCCTGAGTCAATTCTTTGTAGAAGCATCTTTGGAGACTTTGGTGTAAGCTTTGAACACCTTGATGGTACAATATTTACTCATTATTCTTTTTTAAATTCTTCAAGCTCTGTCAAGTTGATTATTGATCATTGCTAGACAGCTATTGTCAAGTCTTCCCATAGATTTTCAAGACGATTTCAGTGAAAAACTGGGCCACTCAGGAACATTCAATGTCATCTTGGTAAGAAACTCCAGTGTAGATTTTGCCTTGTGTTTTAGATTATTGTCCTGCTGAAAGGTGAATTTGTTTCCCAGTGGCTGTTAGAAAGCAGGCTGATCCAGGTTTTCCTATAGGATTTTGCCTGTGCTTAGCTCTATTCCGTTTCTTTTTTATCCTAAAAAACTCCCTATTCCTTGCTGATGACAACCATACCCATAACATGATGTAGCCACCACCATGCTTAAAAATATGAAGAGTGGTACTCAGTGATCTGTTGGATTTGCCACAAACATAACACTTTGTATTCAGGACAAAAAGTACATTTCTTTGCCATATTATTTTGCAGTGTCACTTTTAAGTGCCTTATTGCAAACAGGATGCATATTTTGGAATATTTTTATTCTGTCATTTAGGTTTGTATTGTGGAGTAAATACAATGTTGTTGATCCATCCGTTTCCTCATACAGTATCACAACCATTAAACTCTGTAACAGTTTTAAAATCACCATGGATCTCAGTGAAATCACTGAGCAGTTTCCTTCCTCTCTAGCAACTGAGTTAAAAGGGAAAGGAAAGGGGGTTTACCTAGTCAGTTGTACAACTGAAATGCATTCAACTGAAATGTGTCTTCCGCATTTAACCCAACCCCTCTGAATCAGAGAGGTGCGCGTGCTGCCTTAAATCGACAGTTAGGAAGGATACCTGTATCTTTGTGGAGACTGGGTGTATTGATACACCATCCAAAGTGTAATTAATAACTTCAACTTGCTCAGAGGGATATTCAGTATCTGCCTTTCTTATTTTTACACATCTGCCAAATCGGTGCCCTTCTTTGCGAAGCATTGAAAAATCTCCCTGGTCTTTGTGGTTGAATCTGTCCTTGAAATTCACTACTCGTTTGAGGAAGCTTACAGATAATTGTATATGTGAGGTACAGAGATGAGGTAGTCATTCAAAAATCATGTTGACCACTATTATTGAACACAGAATGAGTCCCTGCAACGTATTATGCGATTTGTTAAGAACATTAACTCCTGAACTTATTTAGACTTGCCATAACACAGGGGTTGAATACCTATTGACCCAAGACATTTCAGCTGTTCATTTTTTATTCATTTCAAAAAAGCATTTCGAACAACATGTTGACATTATTTTGTGTAGATCAGTGACACAAAATCTAAATTTAATCCATTTTAAATTCAGGCAAATTATGGAAAAACTAATAGGGGTGTGAATACTTTCTGAAGGCTCTCATGAGCTTAGTTCAACTGTTGTAGCCCATTAGAACCCCAAATATAAGCTTGTTTTACTCCAAACTTTGTAAACAATATAAATGTAAACAAGCCTCAAAACATGGTTAAAGCTATCATTTATGGTCAGTCTTTGCATCCATAGCTCTGTCTATGAGTTTGAGAGTTTCTCTTGGCCCATCCCTAAGCTTTTACCTAAACAGAGATGGGGTGTCCACTTTGTTATTGTTTCAACTGCAGATTCTAGCTTTAAGAGCAGCGAGCTGTGACCTGACATTATTTTCATGAATATATACACTCACTGGTTAGTTTATTAGGTACACCACCCTGTTCACAAAATGGATCGCTCCTACGACACAGTGAGTCACGTGGCTATAGCTTGCTATATGAAGCAGGCAGACAGACATTGAGGCATTCAGTTACTGTTCGATTGAACGTTGGGCAAAACTAATGACCTAAGCCACTTTGAGCGTGGTATGATCGGCGATTCCAGTATCTCAGAAATGGCCGAACTCCTGGGCTTTTCACTCACGACAGTGTGTTTCCCCAGAATGGTGCGACAAACAAAAACAACATCCAGTCAGCGGCAGTCCTGTGGGCGAAAACAGCTCGTTGATGAGAGAGGTCGAAGGAGAATGGCCAGAATCATGCAAGCTAACAGGTGGGCCATAACCAGACAGATAACAACGCAATACAACAGTAGTGTGTAGAATGAGATCTCGGAACAGACAACTTGTTGATACTTGTCACGGATGGGCTATTATAGCAGACGACCACACCGGGTTCAACTCCTGTCAGTTAAAAAGAAAAGAAAGGCACGCGTTCACTATTACTGCACAATTGAGGAGTGGGAAAACATTGCCTGGTCCAAGGAATCCCAGTTCCTGTTGCGTCATGCTGATGGCAGAGTCAAGATTTGGCATAAGCAGCATCAGTCCAGGGACCCATCCAACCTGGTGTCAACAGTACAGGCTGGTGGTGGTAGTGTCCCGCCATCCGAACTGCAGAAACTGCATGATGTCATCATATCAGCATGGACCAACATCCCTGTGGAACAATAAAAAATATATAAAAACGCATCATGTAAAGTATTGGTCCCATGTTTCATGAGTTTCATAAAATATTCCAGAAATGTTGCACAAAAAAGCTTATTTCTCTCAAAGTTGGTGCACAAATTTGTTTACATCCCTGTTAGTGAGCATTTTACCATTGCCAAGATAAATCAATCCACCTGACAAGTGTGGCATATCAAGAAGCTGATTGAAAATAATTATCCTTACACAGGTGCACCTTGTGCCGGGGACAAAAGGCCACTCTAAAATGTGTGTTTTTTTCCCACAAAATACAATGCCACAGATGTCTCAAGTTTTGAGGGAGCATGCCATTGGCATGCTGACTGCAGGAATGTCCACCAGAGCTGTTTCCAGATAAATTAATGTTAATTTCTCTACGTCAATTTCGAGAATTTGGCAGTACGGCCAACCGGCCTCACAACTGCAGACCATGTGTAACCACGCCAGCCCAGGAACCCCACATCTGGCTTCTTCACCTGCAGGATCATCTGAGACCAGCCACCTGGACAGCTGATGAACCGGAGGAGTATTTATGTCTGTAATAAAGCCCCTTTTGTGCAAAAAACTAATTCTGATTGGCTGGGCCTGGCTCCCCAGTGGGCACCCCTGCCCAGTCATGTGAAATCCATAAATTAGGGCCTAATGAATTTATTTAAATTCACTGATTTCCTTATATGAACAGTAACTCAGTAAAATCGCTGCAATTGTTTGTTTATATTCTTGGTCAATATATACAGTACCAGTCATTTAGAATAAGACATCAAAACTATAAAATAACACATATGGAATCATGTAGTAACCAAAACTGTTAAACAAATCAAAATATATTTCAATTTTGAGATTCTTCATTAGTAGCCACCGTTTGCCTTGATGACAGCGTTCTACACTCTTGGCTTTCTCTCAACCAGCTTCATGAGGAATGCATTTCCAACCATCTTGAAGGAGTTGAGCACTTGTTGGCTGCTTTTCCTTCACTGCGGTCCAACTCATTCCAAACCATCTCAATTGGGTTGAGGCTGGGTGATTGTGGAGGCCAGGTCATCTGATGCAGTTCTCCATCTCTCCCCTGCATGGTCAAATAGCCCTTACACACTCTGGAGGTGTGTTTTGGGTCATTGTCCTGCAGAAAAACAAATTATAGTCCCACTAAGCGCAAACCAGAAAGGATGGCGTATTGCTGCAGAATGCTGTGGTAGCCATGCTGGTTAAGTGTGCCTTGAATTGTAAATAAATCACAGACAGTGTCACAAGCAAAGCACTCCCACACCATCAGACCTCCATGCTTCATGGTGGGAACCACACATGAAAAGATCATCCGTTCACCTACTATGCGTCTCACAAAGACAGTGGTTGGAACCAAAAATCTCAAATTTGGGTCTCATGAGACCAAAGGACAGATTTCCACCTGGTCTAAATGTCCATTGCTGGACTTGGCCCAAGCAAGTATCTTATTATTGGTGTCCTTTAGTAGTGGTTTCATTACAGCAATTCTACCATGAAGGCCTGATTCTCGCAGTCTCATTTGAACAGTTGATGTTGAGATGTGTCTGTTACTTGAACTCTGTGAAGCATTTATTTGGGCCGCAATTTCTGAGGCTGGTAACTCTAATGAACTTATCCTCTGCAGCAGATGTAACTCTGGGTCTTCCTTAAGTGGCAGTCCTCATAAAAGCCAGTTTCATCATAGCGCTTGATGGCTTTTGTGACTGCACTTGAAGAAACTTTCAAAGTTCTTAAAATGTTCTGGATTGACTGAGCTTCATGTCTTAAAGTAATGACGGACCGTCGTTTCTCTTTGCTTATTTGAGTTGGTCTTGCCATAATATGGACTTGGTCTTTTACCAAATAGGGCTATCTTCTGTATACTAACCCTACCTTGTTTAAACACAACTGATTGGCTCAAACGCATTATGAAGTAAATACATTTTTAACAAGGGACACCTGCTAATTGAAATGCATTCCAGGTGACTACCTCATGAAGCTGGATGAGAGAATTCCAAGAGTGTGCAAAGCTGTTTTCAAGGCAAAGGCTGGCTATATTGAAGAATCAAATATGTAGAATATATTTTGGTTTGTTTAACACCTTTTTGATTACTTCCACATGTGTTATTTTATAGTTTTGATGTCTTCACTATTATTCTACAATGTAGAAAATAGTAAAAAATTAAGAAAAACCCTTGAATGAGTAGGTGTGTCCAAAGTTTTGACTAGAATGGTATATTACATGACCAAATGTATGTGGACACCTGCTCGTCAAACATCTCATTCCAAAATCATGTGCATTAATATGAGGTGGTTCCCCCTTTGCTGCGTTAACAACCTGTGGGGACATGCTTCCATTCAGCCACAAGAGCATTAGTGAGGTCGGGCACTGATGTTGGCCAATTAGGCCTGGCTATCACGCTGAAACAGGAAAGGGGCTTCCCCAAACTGTTCCCACAAAGTTGGAAGTACAGAATTGTCTAGAATGTCATTGTATGCTGTAGTATTAAGATTTCTCTTCACTGTAACTAAGGGGCCTAGCCCGATCCATGAAAAACAGACCCGGACCATTATTCCTCCTCCACCAAACTTTACATTTGGCACTATGCATTGAGGAAGGTAGTGTGCTCCTGGCATCCGCCAAACCCAGATTCCAAGATGTAAACGCATTCTCTGAAGTGAAGAATCACGCTTCACCATCTGGGGACGGACTGCCAGATTTTGAAGCATGATTCATCACTCCAAAAAACACGTTTCCACTGCTCTAGAGTCCAATGGCGGCAAGCTTTACACCACTCCAGGTGACGCTTGGCATTGCGCATGGGGATCTTAGGCTTGTGTGCGGCTGCTCGGCCATGGAAACCCATTTCATGGAGCCCCCGCCGAACAGTTATTTTGCTGACGTTACTTCCAGAGGCGAGTTTGGAACTCTGTAGTGATTGTTGCAATCTAAGACAGAGGATTATTACTCACTACGCGATGCAGCATTCGGTGGTCCCGTTCTGTGAGTTTGTGTGGCCTACCACTTCGAGGCTGAGCTAGTGTTGCTCCTAGACATTTCCACTTCACAATAACAGCGCTTACAGTTGACCAGGGCAGATCTAGCGGCGCAGACATTTGACGAACTGATTTGTTGGAAAGGTGCTACGTTGAAAGTCACTGAGCTCTTCAGTAAGACCACTCTTCTGCCCATGTTTGTCTATGGAGACTGCATGGCTGTATGCTTGATTTTATATAACTGTCAAGAACATGTGTGGCTGAAATAGCCGAAGGGGTGTCCACATACTTTTGTATATATAGTCTATATTTCTGTCCAGTTCCTGTGCCGTGATTGGATTGGCATTCATCCTCTTTCTATAGCAGGGGTCTTCACCCTTTTCTTGCCCAGGGAACCCTCCCAGGCAAACCGGAGACCCAGGGACCCCTTTCATACATTAGCAAAATAGAATTTTTTTTCACGTCTTGTCTTATCAAGGTGAATGATAATAATCCAGGAGAAGTATTTTAACCGTACCGCAACTGGGAATGGTATATGGTAGATAGGAATGTCAAAATAATGAACAACTATCAGAACTCAGGATATGACCCAAATGCAGACACAGGAGGCGGATAGTTTGGTTCTCATAGTATGTATTATAACAAATGTATTATAACAAAGGGACAGGCAAAGGGCAGGTAGAGGTTCGTAATCCAAGGCAGAGTCAATCATGGAGAGAACGGCAGGCAGGCTTAGGGTCAGGACAGGCAGAAAGGTCGGAACCCGGGAAGACTAGAAAACCAGAACTTGAAAAACAGGAAATACACTGGTAAGACCTGACAAAACAAGACGAACTGGCAAGAGACAAACAGAAAATGCAGGTATAAATACACCGGGGATAATGGGGAAGAACAGGAGACACTTGGTGGGGGGTGGAGACAAGCGCAAGACAGGTGAAAAATATCCCGGTGTGACAGCCCCCCCACCCCAGGGGCGCCACCTGGCGTCCTAGCCAGGCACATACCTGGTGAGTCCATATAACGTATTATGTGATTTGTTGAACTAAATTGACTTCTGAACTAATTTAGGCATACCTAAACAAATGGGGCAAATACTTATGTAACGACTATATTTTAGTCATTTAATTGTTATTAATTTGTAAATATATATACACACACATACATAGAAATGTTCACTTTGACAGAGTATTTTGTGGAGATCAATGTAAAAAAAAAAGTAATTAAATCTATTTCAATCCCACAAGTTCAAGGGGGTGTACTTTCTATTGGCACTGACTGTACATTGTACTGTCAAATGCATATTGCCACCTAATGGTGAAATAGTAATACACCCCAAGTTATAATAACAATTTACTGTATGCATCCACTTTCTTATAGCAGCCCTTCAAATACAGTAACTCTGGGCCTGTATATTTAATATTAAATGAGGACAGGAATCAAATGTACCTTTGAAAGGTTTCTCAGCTAAACTGTATCCATTTGTCAGCTTTTCCTCTTCCCATCCTAATGGCGACACACAGTAAAGGGATGGTTCCTCCCATTGACTGGAGACTGGAGAGGACCGTTTGAACAAGAGAAAGCTAAGGGCTTTGTGAGGATACAGGGAGTGACGGACCACCAACGTGAGCGATGGATGACTCTTCCTGGAGAGAAATAAGGCAATGTTCTATAAAACTCAGGTACTGGATCAAGTCTAGCCGCTAGATGGCCCTCCATGATGGATCCAGCTCTCAGCCCCAGAGCTCTCTCAGCTAATATATCTTCTTTATCAGTGGCCTTCCATGTGGTCATGGTGAAAGGGAATACAATCCTCCTTGGTTGGTTGATGGGAGGTAAATCAATGATATCATCTTTAAGCAGAGCAGGTCGCTGGAGATGTTTTTTGGGGGTGCTGCACTAGCCTATAGCTTCGAGGAACACATAGCTCTGAAAATGGAAACTTTTGAGAGATGGTCTTGGGTGAAACTGATCACTCATGCAGTATACTTCTTGAATCTCCCAATTTGACCAATAGACTATTGAACAATTTACATAGGATAGAGAGAAGAGATCTTGGTTTTCATGTTCACCCAAAAGGTCCATCTAACGCATTGATACAATGCTTTTAAATGTAATGTATTTCAATAGCGTCATGCAATGTTCAAAGAAGATATTCTATTCAGATAGTCTACTACCCTCATCAGCAGTCACAGAATCATGTCCATGAATTGACTGAACAGTTGCTACTATAAATAATACCGTTACATTATAGAGAATAATTGTTTCATATGTTTTACATGCAATTAGAACGTGTACATGTACTTACCCCTCTGATAATGTGCGATATTAGAAATGCTTTAACAAACGTTATGATCAGCGTCTCGTCAGCCGCTTTAAACTTCCGCATCATGTGATTGCGGAAGTAACTTCACTCTGCGGGTTCAGGGTTCCGCCTCTAAACTAGCTAGCTAAATAAATGGTTATCCCTCTACCCAAAACAAACGACTTTCCTTTTTATAAGTACCATTTGGAATATAGCAGCAATTCACCATTGAATTCTGCAGTAGATATTTAAGGAAACATGGCTGGACGTCTACCGGCTTGTGTAGTTGACTGTGGCACAGGGTAAGTAGCATGTGCTAATGCTAATAATTGATTAGCTAGATAACTAATTTATTGGCTTTAGCTAGATGCACCCAGACATGGCATACACGTTGGGCGTGCAAAGTAAAATCAAGACAGCTAGCTAGTCAGCAACAACCTTTATTTGCTTCATTTCGTTTAATCTAGCCAGCAAACTAGTTAGTTAACCATTTTAGGTTCAAGAAGATAGCTTGCTAGTAGCTAATTTCCATCAGTGTCCCCCACTCGTTAGAAGTTATATTAGCAGTATGCATTGACTTTAATCTGTTACTGTAGTCTACGTAAAATGTATGTTTTAACTTGTGGAAGCGTATAACTGGCATAGTCCATAGACAGTCATGCCACCCTTTAGATGAGTTTTCGGTTACCACCAACTGAATCTTGCTCTGTTCGGACACCATTATGATCTATATAACCCACTGAACTTTCTCATGCAATGCATTTGTTGTAGGTACACAAAGATTGGATATGCTGGAAACACGGAGCCACAGTTTATTGTTCCTTCATGTAAGTATTTCTGTGTAACACAGCATCGGTTCCGAACTCGGTGCATGTTTTGGTTTTTGCCCTAGCACTAAACAGCTGATTCAAATAATCAACTGATCATCAAGCTTTGATAATTTGAATCACCTGTGTAGTGTTAGGGCACAAAAAACACCCCTTGGGGTCCCGAGGACCGAGTTTGGGAAACGCTGTCATACAGTCTTCTAATGATAATGTACTATGCCCATTCATATGTAGCCCTTGATCATGACTATCAGTTCCTTTCCATTACACGGGTCATTGGACGAAGGTGTCTTCTGTACTGAGGAGTTTTGTTAAGAACCGCGAAGCTCGGTCTGAACATTAACACGCATCGCTTGCAGTACGGTTTTGGCAGCATAAGGACCTTTTATATTTTATATCAGCGAGAAATAATAATGAAATAAAATAGGGTTAGGGTTCCCACACGGCCATATTTCCATGTTACAGCGCTTGTTTATGGAAAACAGAGAATAAAGAGTGGGCTACCTGTGCTAAATAACTATCTGCTTCTCCCGAACACTTGTGTGTAAACGGAAGACGGTCGCCACAAATGTTTTGTCACTGATAAATATGGTCAGCTGCAGCTGTGTTAAAACAGTGTGCATCCTGCATTTTGATGTGATATGAAAGTAGAGGGATTTATGTTTTTAGAACCATACCGCAATTGAGAATCGATTCACGTTTAGATGGAGTATTTGGTTGTTTTGGCTTCCAGAGCCAATTCGCCATTTAAACAGAAAATCCTTGGTCTATAAGCCAAATAATGGAGCCTAACTCATAAGGCGGACATACTGTATGGTCATTAGTTAAATGAATCTGCTGAAAGCATTTTGGTATCGGTCCTTCCTGTTTTTCTTATCTGATTGGAGTGCTCAATGGAAGTAGGCGAACACACCTAATTCAACAAAATTGTAAAACCACAAAGTTTGAGTTGGCCGCCTTCCTCTAGCAATGAGTCATCCAGTGGACCCTAAATGGCAATGCTAGCTTGTTAGAGGCACCATAGACTAGTTATTCAGAGACAAAAATGGTTTGTATTTATCAATTTTCAATGATCTTAGCCTATTCACTTGTTTTCAGTACTTGAAACTGTCCAGACACAGCTTGAAAGGAAGCTAGTCCAGCCTATATTCAGTGTTATGGCTCCATAGCAGAAGTCCCCTTGTGCCCCTGCTGACTAGAATAACGGACAAACTTGCTAAGGCTTGCTAAGGACTTGAAGTAGCCAGTAGATAGATGACATGTGCACGTTTAGAAGCCTGGATGGATGACAAGTAGGCCTACACATTTAGAGGCTACAAGGAAGTAGTTGAGGGAACAATGTTCATCGTCCGACATTATAATAATATATAATGTATGCCATTTAGCAGACACTTTTATCAAAATCGACTTGCAGTCATGCGTGCATACATTTTATGGCCCGGGCCACACGTACATAAACCAAAGTGATCAACTTTTTCAATGAAGTCACATTATGCAGATAGTTAAAGGCCCAATGCAGCTGTTTTTATGTCAACATCAAATCATTTCTGGGTACAATTAAGTACCTTACTGTAATAGTTTAACATAAAAATAGTAAAAAAGAAACAAATGTATTTTAAGCAAAATATTATAATTCTCAAGCAATAATTTTGCTAGGACTGTTTGGGTGTAGTCTGAGCAGGGTTGGAACAACTGAAAACTAGCTGTTATTGGCAAAGTGGTTTGGAACTCTTTTGTTCTATTAACTATTTAACATCTCGTGATGTCACCAGACAAGCCGTAACTCCGTCCATGCAAAACCTGCTGATTTAGAATGTCCTGTGTCTAATGTATTTTCAAATCGAAAGAGAACGGTGGCTCTCTCCCAGAAGCTTAGTTGGTGCGTAAAAAAACATAAATTCAGACAAAGGGGTGTAATTGGTTCACAAAAATGTTTTACTTGAGAAATACTGCACCAAACACCTTAGCTAGATGTAACACCCCTTTGTCTGTGCGACTAAAAGCTCCTCTGCAAAAACGTCAAAGTAAAGTAAATATTTCTCTAGCTATTTTACGGTGAATTCCAAACCCCTCCCTCGCCCCTACCAACTCGCTCAGAGGGTGTCCGTTCTCACCTGTTGCTGACTACTCAGAGGGAGACTTTCAGTGGCAAGGGGTTCAATAAACCAACTTTAGGACACTTGTGACTTGAATGATGCAATTCATGTGCCACATTCAAATAATAAAAAAACCATGAAATTCCACATAACAAATCCCCTCCACCTATTTACAAGATGTAAACCTCTAACATTTAATTTGGGAGGTATTCCATTTGTTACATGTCAAGTTTTAAATCGGTTGAAAACAAATGCATGTGTCATATAATTAAAGTCATGATGTTTCAATCAACAATGTCCAAGCCATATCTAGGCTGGTACTAAGGATTGATGGTGTTGAATCTTCCTAAACTTCAGGTATTGCCATCAAAGAGTCGGCCAAGGTTGGAGACCAAGCCCAGCGCAGGATGACGAAGGGGGTGGACGATCTGGACTTTTACATCGGTGACGAGGCAATAGACAAACCAAATTATGCAACAAAGGTATATTGCATTTTCCAGTGATGGGAGGTCTACTTAAAGGCTAACCTGCAGGCTCTACATACATTTTTGGACTTATATTCTAAAGTAATTAATATAATGAATTTATAACTTCCTCATAAGCTTGGTTCAACTGGCATATCCCATCAGAACAGAAATATAATCTTGTTTTTACTCCAATGTTTGTAAACAAAACATGGTGAAACCTACTATGTTGGATGGTCAGTCCTTGCAACCATATCTCTATCTATGCATTTTAGAGTGGTTAAATTTCTTCACCCCATTAGTCAGATTTTTACCGAAACTGTCGGGAGAGTTTGCTTTATTGTTTCAACTGTAGATTGCTATGTAAATGTAAAGTCATGCGGAATGCCTGTTAGAACTGAGTAGAACTGAAAAAATAATGGTGTGTGTGTGTGGTTGTTCCCCTTGTTACAGTGGCCCATTCGTCATGGGATCGTGGAAGACTGGGATCTCATGGAGAGGTTCATGGAACAGGTCATCTTCAAGTATCTGAGGGCAGAGCCCGAGGACCACTACTTCCTCTTGGTACGTTCATAACATGCACATTAGTGTGGAAATTATGCTACCTAGTAGCAGGAACCTATGGGATTTGTACTTTTCTTCTCCACAGACAGAGCCCCCTCTGAATACCCCTGAAAACAGAGAGTACACAGCAGAGATTATGTTTGAGTCCTTCAATGTTCCAGGTCTTTACATCGCTGTACAGGTAAATCCTCTCTACGTTCTATGTTGGTTCTATATAATCTCTTCCCTGTACCTCTTCATGGTCAAGTCAAACATGATTTCGAATGCATTATCACAACTCTCAATACACTTCACAGAGAAAATTAGGGTGTCCATGAGGTGTCCGCGAAACCTCTGGGTGGATCTCAGTTCTGGGACCCTTTTCAAAACAGGAGTAGGAATGCTGATCTAGGACCAGATCTCCCCACTGACTATATGTAATCTTATTGATTGTGATCTAAAAGGCTAAACTGATCCTAGATTAGCACTCCTGATCTGAGACTCTTTGAATACATGTTGTAATCATTAGTGGAAAGTGACACGGTCTGTGTTTTCCTTGTCAGGCGGTCCTGGCGCTGGCAGCCTCATGGACCTCCAGACAAGTGGGCGAGAGGACACTGACAGGGACGGTGATTGATAGCGGTGATGGGGTCACCCACGTCATCCCAGTGGTGGGTACATGCCTTCGATCATCATTCCATGTAGTCTTTACTAGAACTGGGTCATGTTTAGTAGGTAGCAAATGTTTTGAAGAAAAGTGAAATGGGGAGGAACTTCCTGAACTTGTCCAACAAGAACACATTTTCTTAATCTGTTGCAAAAGTTTGGAACAGTGTGCCCTACTGAACACTACTCGGCTGTATTCGACCTACAGTTGAAGTCGGAAGTTTAAATACCTTAGCCAAATACATTTAAACTCAGTTTTTCACAATTCCTGACATTTAATCCTCATAAAAATTCCCTGTTTTTAGGTCAGTTAGGATCACCACTTTATTTTAAGAATGAAATGTCAGAATAATAGTAGAGAATGATTTATTTCAGCTTGCATATCTTTCATCACATTCCCAGTGGGTCAGAAGTTTACATACACTCAATTAGTATTTGGTAGCATTGCCTTTAAATTGGGTCAAACATTAAGTTGGGTGAATTTTGGCCCATTCCTCCTGACAGAGCTGGTGTAACTGAGTCAGGTGTGTAGGCCTCCTTGATCACACACACTTTTTCAGTTCTGCTCACAAGTTTTCTATAGGAATGAGGTCAGGACTTTGTGATGGCCACTCCAATACCTTGACTTTGTTGTCCTTAAGCCATTTTGCCACAACTTTGGAAGTATGCTTGGGGTCATTGTCCATTTGGAAGACCCATTTGCGACCAAACTTTAACTGATGTCTTGAGATGTTGAGATGTTTAACTGATGTCATTTTCCTGCTTCATGATGCCTTCTATTTTGTGAGAAGTGCACCAGTCCCTCCTGCAGCAAAGCACCCCCACAACATGATGCTGCCACCCCCATGCTTCACGGTTTGGATGGTGTTCTTCGGCTTGCAAGCCTCCCCCTTTTTCCTCCAAACATAACGATGGTCATTATGGCCAAACAGTTCTATTTTTGTTTCATCAGATCAGAGGACATTTCTCCAAAAAGTATGGTCTTTGTGCCCATGTGCGGTTGCAAACCGTAGTCTTTTTTAAATTTATTTTATGGCGGTTTTGGAGCAGTGGCTTCTTCCTTGCTGAGCGTCCTTTCAGGTTATGTCGATATAGGACTAATTTTACTGTGGTATAGATGCTTTTTTACCGGTTTTCTCCAGCATCTTCACAAGGTCCTTTGCTCTTGTTCTGGGATTGATTTTCACTTTTTGCACCAAGTACATTAGTCTCTAGGAGACCTAATGAGTCTCCTTCCTGAGCGGTATGATGGCTTTGTGGTACCATGGTGTTTATACTTGCGTACTATTGTTTGTACAGATGAACGTGGTACCTTCAGGTGTTTGGAAATTGCTCCCAAGGATGAACCAGATTTTTTTTTTCCTGAAGTCTTGGCTGATTTCTTTTGATTTTCCCATGATGTCAAGCTAAGAGGCACTGAGTTTGAAGGTAGGCTTTGAAATACATCCACAGGTACACCTCCAATTGACTCAAATTATGTCAATTAGCCTATCAGAAGCTTCTAAAGCCATGACATCATTTTCTGGAATTTTCCAAGCTGTTTAAAGGCACAGTCAACTTAGTGCATGTAAACTTCTCACCCACTGGAATTGTGATACAGTGAAACAATCTGTCTGTAAACAATTGTTTACAGACAGATTATGTGTCATGCACAAAGTAGATGTCCTAACCAACTTGCCAAAACTATAGTTTAACAAACAATTTGTGTAGTGGTTGAAAAATGAGTTTTAATGACTCAAACCTAAGTGTATGTAAACTTCCAACTTCCAACTATTGCTAACACATACATGGTAACGCATTACATTCCTGTATGAGCGATAATGGATTGTGTGGTTGATTGGTGTTGTTTTCTTCCAGGCAGAAGGCTACGTAATCGGTAGCTGTATAAAGCACATCCCCATCGCTGGTCGAGACATCACCTACTTCACCCAGCAGCTGCTGAGAGAGCGGGAGGTGGGCATCCCACCAGAGCAGTCATTGGAAACAGCCAAAGCCGTCAAGGTACCTACACATTTCTAACTTTTTGTTCCCTACACAAACCGAAGGAATTAATACATGTATTATTTGTGAGCATTTCTCAGGTTCAACAGCAGAGGTCAGTATTGCTGCACCATTGACCAGAGATGTACAGTCACAGATCATGACTCCTTCTTGTTAACTTTTTGGCATCTACCCAGTGTCTTATGTATACTTGTTTATGACTTACAATTGATAACGATTCCATATTGTGTTCCAGGAAAGGTTCAGTTATGTCTGCCCTGACCTTGTGAAAGAGTTCAACAAGTACGATACGGACGGCTCTAAGTGGATCAAGCAGTACACGGGGATCAACTCCATCAGCAAGAAGGAGTTCACCATCGATGTGGGCTACGAGCGCTTCCTCGGCCCCGAGATCTTCTTCCACCCAGAGGTATGATCCCATTGATTTTCAATATATATTATTGTGCTTGTATTATGTAATGTATCTAGTGCTGAGCGATTTTAGTGCTTTTTGGTTTGATTATTAAAACATATTTTGGTTTCGAAAATCATTTTTAAACATTAAATCCATTGTGCAGTATGTGGGTTGAATACTGTAACACAGAATAAAACAATTAATAAAAGTCTCATGATGGTAGTGGCCGCCCATTACTGCTTATCACCTATAACCATAATTTATTCACTTTACTTTAATAAAATATTACATTTGTTTTATTTGATGACTTTATTATTTAATTCCAAGTCACCATCTCTTTAGAGTTGATGCTCATGCTGTCTGACAAAATAACTATTTTGTAGTTCTTCAAAGTAAATTAGGCATATTTTAATGACTGCTGAATACCAACTATCAATCACTTAGATCATATATATACAGGTAGAGATATACTTTTGTATATATAGTATGTGGACACCCCTTCAAATTAGTGGATTCTGCTATTTCAGCCACACCTGTTGCTGACAGGTGTATAAAATTGAGCACACAGCCATGCAATCTCCATAGACAAACATTGGCAGTAGAATGGCCTTACTGCAGAGCTCGGACTTTCAACGTGGCACCGTCATAGGATGCCACCTTCCCAACATGTCAGTTCGTCAAATGTCTGCCCTGCTAGAGCTGTGCCGGTAAACTGTAACCGCTGTTATTGAGAAGTGGAAACTACTAAGAGCAACAACGTCTCAGCCGTGAAGTGGTAGGCCACACAAGCTCACAGAACGGGACCACCATGTGCTGATGCGCGTAAAAATCATCTGTCCTTGGTTGCAACACCCACTACTGAGTTCCAAATTGCCTCTAGAAGCAATGTCAGCACAATAACTGTTTGTCGGGAGCTTCATGAAATGGGTTTTGATGGCCAAGCAGCCGCACACAAGCCTAAGATCACCATGCGCAATGCCAAGCGTCTGTTGGAGTAGTGTATAGCTCGCCACCATTGGACTCTGGAGCAGGGAAAATTAGTTCTCTGGAGTGAATCACACTTCACCATCTGGCAGACCGACAAACAAATCTGGGTTTGGCGGATGCCAGGAGAACGTGGCAACAGTTTGGGGAAGGCCCGTTCCTGTTTTCAGCATGACAATAGCTCCGTGCACAAAGCAAGGTGCATACAGAAATTGTTTTTTGAGATCTGTGTGGAAGAACTTGACTGGCCTGCACAGAGCCCTGACGTCAACCCTATCGAACACTATTGGGATGAATTGGAACGCCGACTGCATGCCAGGCCTAATCGCCCAACATCAGTGCCCGACCTCACTAACGATCTTGTGGCTAAATGGAAGCAAGACCATGCAGCAATGTTCCAACATCTAGTGGAAAGCATTCCCAGAAGAGTGGAGGTTGTTATAGCCTCAAAGGGTGGACCAACCCCATATTAATGCCTATGATCTTGGAATGAGATGTTCGAAGAGCAGGTGTCATAAAGTGTAACTCGCCAAGTAAAAGCTGCTCTCTATATCACTTCACGACCACGCATTCTTCTCTGTTCGGTAGCAAGCATAAAGTAAACTGATTGGACAAGTAGATGCACAATGGCTTATGGTCATTGTAGTTAATTACCATGTTTTTATGTGCTAACCTATGTGGAATATTGGCCTGTTGGAAACTCCCTACTACATTGCACAGTTCAGGCTAGATCTGATTTATTTCTAGAGAAACTGTGCAATGTGCAGCATTGAGCTCCCAGGAGAGAACTGAACTGACATAGGTCAATTAGTTGTTTAAAAAAAAAAGAGAAATAACTGACATTTCTGTTAATAACATTGGTTGTACTGTATTATACTTTTCTCCTCCCCCAGTTTGCCAACCCTGACTTCACCCAGCCCATCTCAGAGGTTGTTGATGAGGTCATTCAGAACTGCCCTATTGACGTCAGACGTCCCCTCTATAAGGTACGCCTGTGGAGTTCAAGTTCGTTTTATTTCATTCACATGACAGGCGACAAGAACGTTGTGTTTGACAATATAAAAGCAGCCCTCATGATTTATTAAAACGATAAATTTATGCCACATACTGAGACTCGTCTCCATCCAGAAATTACGAGGATGAAATTGGTTTTACTTTCTAAATGATCTATTCAGGAGTATTTCAAGGTTCCTTGTCTGTTGCTATGCAGAACATTGTGCTCTCTGGAGGCTCCACTATGTTCCGAGATTTTGGCCGTCGTCTGCAGAGGGACCTGAAAAGGACCGTGGACGGCAGACTGAAACTCAGTGAGGAACTGAGCGGTGGCAAGTTGAAGGTGAGAACCAATTTACATTTGACCTAGTCAGCTGAAGCACTCTTGTAGGGATGCTACATCTTTATGGGTGTTGTGGCTCCTAAAATGTTCAAAATGATGTCATATTTTGCATTTCCAGCATAATCATAGGTCATTATTGAGGAAATAACACCGATGTTTCATGTTCTTTTGCCAGCCCAAACCCATCGACGTGCAAGTCATCACTCACCACATGCAGAGATACGCTGTTTGGTTTGGCGGGTCCATGTTGGCATCAACTGTGAGTTCTAAAACTTAGAGGGGTCTTTGTCTGTTAACTCATGTTACTATCAGAAATATATATTCTACTGATGTAAAAGCTCAAGACCGACACTTGGAGGCTTTGTTAGCCTTGGTTAGAATATAAAATTGGAAACTTGAAAGGAAAAGTGTACACCAACAAATAATAACGGTCATATCTACTCTTTCCTCAGCCGGAATTTTACCAAGTGTGCCACACCAAAAAAGACTATGAGGAGATCGGACCGAGCATCTGCCGCCATAACCCTGTCTTCGGGGTCATGTCTTAAAAAGAACTTCCCTCAGTTATCACTGGAGCTTGCAGTTGGTGCAGAATGGAATGGAGTGGACGGACAGAGGCAGAGTTGCATTACTGCACTATGGTCGCTGCTTATTCTAGCCTATTTCCAGGGCTGCGGTTACAGACAAAATACAGGAAGAGAATGACATAGAAATAGAATGACTAGATTCTATTCCTATGGAGAATGACTCATTTATCAACTGCAGACCAAACGATCAGGCTGACAAACGGGGGTGAATATCTATGTAAAATAGAAGGAAATTGTGTCTTAAAGCCAAAAGCATTTTCAGAGCAATTGTGTGGACACAGTAATGTGTAAGAACAGGATAATAAAGTGAACTCCTGTATGATTAAGTATGTGCCTGTTATTTCTATGGTATCCACACATACAGCAATTTTAAGTACAGTTGGATTATATTTACTCAATAGCTCTTTTTTTTCAGATGCACTTCTCTGTGTGTTCAAGGGTATAGCTTGTTTATATTTCATATTATTGAGTGTATATATATATTTTTTTGGGGTGGACAAGAACCCATAACGCATGTAATATTGATAGTGGTTATATTCTCTCAAGCTATAACGTAGTCTTACCATCCCTAGTTTTGTTGTGTGGTCGCTTCGTGGATTGGTTTGGAATAATCCATGAGTCCCTGAATCATACAGTATCTTCACCAAAAAAGTTAAATGTATTATCCGTTAAATTGAAATGACTGTTAGACCATCATTGCTGTCGAGGATCTCGTGTATTTCAACGCCTACCCACATTCCAATAAAGGCAGACAGATATTTCTATAAATAAATGTGTCTCGATGGTTTTGGCCTGAAAGGGTTATTTTAATGTTACAGCAAGTGTCTTAAGTCTAGAAAGTGCTTTCGATACGTAACTTTCAAAACAAGGTGAATGAACAAAGCAGTAAACTGAAGATTAAATTATATTCAGCAATGGAATCCCCCCCCCCCCCTCCCCCCAATACATTTCAGGGAGTGACTACATCAGGAATTTACATACAATAGACAAATGAGTTGTATATACCAAAGATGGTGGATAAAAAAATGTGCTTAATATGGTTGTTTACCATTTAAAATCAAGGTTCCTGTCTGTAAGTGGGTGTTCCCTCTCGCGTGAGCATGCTTTCCCGCATGAGCTCAGGGTTCCTCCATTTTGGTCGTGTTCCCCCTGCTCAGACGTTGCATGCATCAACCAATGGTTGTGTGCTCTTAGCTGATAATTAACGATCCAAGTGTTTTAAGATCTGGTATGCGTCAGCAACGCCTGGACATGGGAACGCCCAATCCCTGGCATGCTCATATAAAAAAGGGAACGCCCACTTACACAGGCAGGGATTTTTTCAAATGAAAACTGCCCAATATCAAATCACTTCAATATTACTGTCTGATCACCGCATTTCAAAAATTTCAATCAAGCCATAATTTTCCCTCACCAATGCAATTTTGTGACACATTGGACGGAAATCACTGCAAAATGTCAGAATTGCCAGAGCAAAAAAGCACCAATGATGTTGCATTCATAACCAACAGGAGATGGTAATCATTTGTAAATACCAGTTGGCTGTATTTACGTGCTTGAACTAGTTGAGAAACATTGATTGGCTAATGGCAATACAGTATCATGCTTGTAAAGAAATTATAGTGTTCAAAAACCATATTAATAGATTTTTTTAAATAAATAATGTTTTGTTGGTACATTTAACTGCCTAAAATGCTGTTATTGAGATCATTTTCTTAGTAGTTGACGTCAGAGGTCAGCATGTGGGAGAACTCTGCTCAGGAATGATGGTGGTTTCAAGACAACTGGGGACTCAAAAAATACATATAAGGTACAATCATGACATCAGTGATCTTCTGGTTGTAAAGTCGGAGCTCTAGCAAGATGCCAAGTTTCCAACTTGGAATTCCGAGTTGACCGCTCAATATGAAGGAGCTCGAAATCCGTTGATGACAACTCAAAACACATTTTCCCAGTCAGAGCTAGTTTTTTTCCCTAGTTCCCAGTTGTCTTGAACACACTGAAGTAGGAAGTCAGAGATTTCCGAGTTCCAAGATCCAAGTAGCCAGTTGTTTTGAACACGGCATTATAGACGTGTTTCCCACTTGTAATTACGAATTGGAGGGGCGTTCAAGTGGATTATTCCCTGTCGTATGTGGTAATACCACCTTCCCAGTTAGTTGAGACCGCAGCATACGTTTTTAAAAACTTGACCAATAGAGTCCATTTTAAACTTGTCTAATAAAGATGGTTGATTAGCCTAGGTGGGAGTCATGGGCAACTGCAATTAAACATGGCTCCCGGAACATGAATATGTCAACATAAATGGACGGACGGACGGGACTCTAAAAACTGCAATATTCTCTGCTTTTCTGAAACATGGCTCTCGGACAAGATACCCCCCATGGCTATCCAACTCGATGGATTCTCCATTCACCAGGCGGACAAGACAGTGGAGTCGGGGACATCTAGGGGGAGGGGTTTTCCTCTACATCAACACCAACTGGTGTGCTAACTCCAGCGCGGTGGAAGTGCCCACCCACTGTTCACCTGTCTTGGAATACCTGATGGTCAAATGCTGACCCTTTTACCTCCCGATTTCAGCTGTTATCGTGACTGTTCTATACATTCCACCTCAGTACAAGAAAAATAACAAGCTGCCACTTAACGAATTGTACAAGGCTATAAACAAGCAAGAAACTCCACATCCAGAGGCTGCTTTTTTTCTTCCCATGTCCGCCATTCGGCAAATCAGATCATGACTCCGTACTCCTGCTTCCTGTTTACAAGCAGAAACTCAATCAGGAAGTTATCCGTGACTTGCTCTGTTGAAAATGGTCACCAGAATCAGAGATTATGCTGCAGCTTTGCTAGCTCTGATTTTAATATGTTTTGAGACTCCACTAACCAACTCCGTCACTAGCTTCATTAGAAAATGTATCGGCGATGTTGTCCCCACGGTGAGGGTTCGCTGCTTCCCCAATCAAATGCCCTTGATTAACACAGAGGTAGGCGCTAAACTAAAGGACAGTGCTACCGCACACAGAGCTATCGTAGACAACCCCGAGGCTATGGCAGAGGACAGGAATAAGTACAAGAAGTCCCGCTATGACTTCCGCAGAGTCATCAAATGTGCAAAAGGACAATATAGGAATAAGGTGGAATCAAACTACACAGGCTCTTTACGGATGGCAAATGAAGACCCAACCGTGATCTGCCCAACAATGCCTCTCTACCAGACGAACTCCATGCATTTTATGCATGCTTTGACAACAACAAGATCGTGCCAGGTGTGAGGGCCCTCACCGACCGTGTGGATTGGGTGATCTTGCTCTGCGAGGCCGACGTGAGAAAAGTCTTTAATCAGGTCAACATCCGCAAGGCCAAGGGACCAGACGGTATTCCGGGGTGCATACTCGGAGCATGTGCAGAACAACCTCTCCCTGTCCCAGACTGTAATCCCCACGTGTTTTACGATGACCACCATTATTCCTGCCCATAAGAACTCTAAGGCTTCCTGCCACAAGAACTATCGCCCTGTAGCACTCACTTATGTAATCATGAAGTGCTTTGAGAGGCTGGTTATGGCACAGATTAACTCCACCATCCCAGACACCCTAGACCCACTCCAATTTGCATACCGCCCCCAACAGATCCATAAATGACACAATCTCAATTGCACTCCATACTGCCCTCACCCACCTAGATAAGAGGAATACCTACGTTGCATTCAGAAAGTATTCAAACCCCTTGACTTTTTCAATATTTTGTTACCTTAGCCGTATTCTAAAATGGATTAAATTGTTTATTTTTTATCATCAAATTACATACAATACCACATAATGACAGAGTAAAAACTGTCTTCTTGGGTATGACGCTACAACATTGGCAAACCTGTATCTGGTATGTTTCCCCTATTATTCTGTACAGATCCTCTCAAGCTCTATAAGGTTGGATGGGGGGCATTGCTGCACAGCTATTTTCAGGTCTCTCCAGAGATGTTCGATCAGGTTCAAGTCCGCGCTCTGGCTGGGCCACTCAAGGATATTCAGAGACTTGTCCCGAAGCCACTTTGCCCGAGTCTAAGGTCCTGAGAGCTCTGAAGCAGGTTTTCATCAAGGATCTCTCTGTACTTAGCTCCCTTCATCTTTCCCTTGATCCTGACTAGTTCCCAGTCCCTGCCGCTGAAAAATATCCCCACAGCATAATTCTGCCACCACCATGCTTCACTGTAGGGATGGTGCAAGGTTTCCTCCAGACCTCCAGACCTTGCATTCAGGCCAAAGAGTTCAATGTTGCTTTCATCAGACCAGAAAATCTTGTTTCTCATGGTCTGGGAGTCTTTAGGTGCCTTTTGGCAAACTCCATGCAGGCTTTCATGTGCCTTTTACTGAGGAGTGGCTTCCGTCTGGCCACTCTGCCATAACGGCCTGATTGCTGGAATACTGCAGAGATGGTTGTCCTTCTGGAAGGTTCTCCCATCTCCCCAGAAGAACTCTGGAGCTCTGTCGGAGTGACCATCGGGTTCTTTGTCACCTCCCTGACCAAGGCCTTTCTCCCCCGCTTGCTCAGTTTGGCCGGGTGGCCAGCTCTAGGAAGAGTATTGATGGTTTCAAACTAATTCCTTTAAAGAATGATGGAGGTTCCTGTGTCCTTGGGGACCTTCAATGCTGCAGAAATGTTTTGGTACCCTTCTCCAGATCTTTGCCTCGACACAATCCTGTCTCGGAGCTCAACGGACAATTCCTTTTGACCTTATGGCTTGGTTTTTGCACTGACATGCACTGTCAACTGTGGGACTTTATATAGAGACATGTGTGCCAATCAATTAAATTTACCAAAGGTGGATTCCAATCAAAACACTTTTAAGGACACCAATAAGAAGAAGAGACTTCCTTGGACCAAGAGACACGGGCAATGGACATTAGACCGGTGGAAGTCTGTCCTTTGAGTCCAAAGTTTGGTTCCAACAGCTGTGTGAGATGCAGAGTAGGTGAATGGATGATCTCTGCATGTGTGGTTCCCACTGTGAAGCATGGAGGAGGAGGTGTGATAGTTTGGGGGTGCTTTGCTGGTGACACTGTCAGTGATTTATTTAGAATTCAAGGCACACTTAACCAGCATGTCTACCACAGCATTCTGCAGCAGTTCGCCATCCTATCTGGTTAATGCTTAGTATGACTATCATTTGTTTTCAACAGGACAATGACCCAACACACCTCCAGGCTGTGCAAAGGCTATTTGGCGAAGAAAGAGATTGATGGAGTGCTTATTCAGATGACCTTGCCTCCACAATCACCCAGCTTCAATCCAATTGAGATGGTTTGGGATGAGTTGGATGGCAGAGTGAAGGAAAAGTGACCAACAAGTGCTCAGCATATGTGGGAACTCCTTCAACACTGTTGGAAAAGCATTCTAGGTGGAGCTGGTTGAGAGAATGCCAAGAGTGTGCAAAGCTGTCATCAAGGCAAAAGGTGGCCTCTTTGAAAGATCTCAAATATAAAATATATTTTGATTTGTTTAACACTTTTTGGTTACTACATGATTCCATATGAGTTATTTCATAGTTTAGATGTCTTCACTATTATTCTACAATGTAGAAAATAGTAAAATAAATACATCCACTTGACTGAGTAGGTGTGTCCAAACTTTTGACTGGTACTGTATGTAAATATGCTATTTCTCATTTCCAAAAATGTCAAAAAAACTATTTTCACTTTGCCATTACGGGGTACTGTGTGTAGATTGATGAGGATTCATTTTTTATTTAATTAATTTTAGAACAAGGCTGTAGCAAGGCTGTAATTTTTTTTGAGAAAGTCTGAATACTTTCCAAATGCACTGTATGTGAGAACGCTGTTCATTGACTACAGCTCAGCGTTCAACACCATTGTCCCCTCCAAGCTCGTCACCAAGGTTAGGAAACGGGGTCTAAACACCTCCCTCTGCAACTGGATCCTGGACTTCCTGACGGGCCGCCCCCTGGTGGTGAGGGTAGGCAACATCACCTCCACCACGCTGAACCTCAACACAGGGGCCCCACAGGGGGTGTGTGCTTAGTCCACTCCTGTACTCTCTGTTCACCCACAACTGCATGGCCATGCATGACTCCAACACCATCATCCAGTTTGCTGATGACACGACGGTGGTAGGCATGATCACCGGTGACGATGAGTTCGTTTACAGGGAGGAGGCCAGTGACATGGGAGTGTGGTGCCAGAACAACAACCTCTCCCTCACCGTCAGTATGACCAAAGAGCTGATCGTGGACGACAGGGAACGGTGTGGGCGGGCACGCCTCTATCCACATCGGCTACAGTGGAGCAGGTCGAGAGCTTCAAGTTCCTCGGTGTCCAAGTCACTAAAGACTTAAAATGGTCCAAACACACACACACACAGTCAAGAAGAAGGCACAACATCTCTTCCCTTCAGAATGTTGAAAAGGTTTGGCATGGGCCTTGACAATTCTCAAGGCGTTCTACACCATTGAGAGAATTTTGACTGGCTGCAATCACTGTGCTGTGGTAGGAAGGCCTGGGAAATCGCTAAAGACTCCAGCCACCCAAGCCATAGACTATTCTCTCTGCTTCCGCACAGCAAGTGGTATCGGTGCATCAAGTCTGTCACCCACAGGCTCTTGAACAGCTTCTAACCCCAAGCAATAAGACTGATAAATTGCTAACAGAACCGCTACACACACTATCTGAGTTGACCTTACTGACCTTTTAGTTTTAGTTTTGCACTGACTCTATGCACACTCACACACTCACTCCATCATCTGCTCACTCACAAATAATAAGCACGTACATTTATCCTGACTCAACAATCACGCACACCCACTCACATACAAGCTGCTGCTGCTACTCTGTTAATCTTATATCCTGTTGCCTAGTCACCTTACCCCGATACATGTCTACCTCCATCACTCCAGTATCAACCTGTTCAACCTCTCTTTCGTATCGTCTGAGATTCCCATAGATTGGAAAGTTGCCGCGGTCATCCCCCTCTTCAAAGGGGGAGACACTCTAGACCCAAACTGCTACAGACCTACATCTCTTCTACCCTGCCTTTCTAAGGTCTTCGAAAGACAAGTTAACGAACAGATTACCGACCATTTCGAATCCCACCGTACCTTCTCCGCTATGCAATCTGGTTTCAGAGCTGGTCATGCGAGCACCTCAGCCACGCTCAAGGTCCTAATCGATATCATAACCGCCATCGATAAGAGACATTAACTGTGCAGCCGTATTCATCGACCTGGCCAAGGCTTTCGACTCTGTCCTCCAGATGAGCTTCAATGCCAACAACTCTCCTTCCGTGGCCTCCAACTGCTCTTAAATGCAAGTAAAACTAAATGCATGCTCTTCAACCAATTGCTGCCCGCACCTGCCCACCGTTCTGACTTAGATTATGTGGACAACTACAAATACCTAGGTAGACTGGTTAGACTGTAAACTCTCCTTCCAGACTCACATTAAACATCTCCAATCCAAAATTAAATCTAGAATCAGCTTCCTATTCTGCAACAAAGCATCCTTCACTCATGCTGCCAAACATACCCTCGTAAAACTGACTATCCTACCGATCCTCGACTTCGGCGATGTCATTTACAAAATAGCCTCTAACACTCTACTCAACAAATTGGATGCAGTCTATCACAGTGCCATCCGTTTTGTCACCAATGCCCCATATATTACCCACCACTGCGACCTGTACGCTCTTGTTGGCTGGCGCTTGCTTCATACTCAACGCCAAACCCACTGGCTCCAGGTCATCTGCAAGTCTCTGCTAGGTAAAGCCCCACCTTGTCTCAGCTCACTGGTCACCATAGCAGCACCCACCCGTAGCACACGCTCCAGCAGGTATATCTCACTGGTCACCCTCAAAGCCAATTCTTCCTTCGGCCGCCTCTCCTTACAGTTCTCTGCTGCCAGTGACTGGAATGAACTGCAAAAATCACTAAAGCTGGAGACTCTTACCTCGCTCACTAGCTTTAAGCACCAGCTATCAGAGCAGCTCACAGATCACTGCACCTGTACATAGCTCATCTGTAAATAGCCCATCCTATCTACCTCATCCCCATACTGTAATTATTTATTTATTTTGCTCCTTTGCACCACATGTATCTCTACTTGCACACTCATCTTCTGCACATTCTACCATTCCAGTGTTTAATTGCTATATTGTAATTACTTTGCCACCACGGCCTATTTATTGCCTTTACCTCTCTTATCCTACCTCATTTGCATATGCTGTATATAGATTTTTCTACCGTATTATTGACTGTATGTTTGTTTACTCCATGTGTAACTCTGTGTTGTTGTATGTGTCGAACTGCTTTGCTTTATCTTGGCCAGGTCGCAGTTGCAAATGAGAACTTGTTCTCAACCAGCCTACCTGGTTAAATAAAGGTGTTCTCAGCTGGCCTACCTGGTTAAATAAAGGTGTTCTCAGCTGGCCTACCTGGTTAAATAAAGGTGTTCTCAGCTGGCCTACCTGGTTAAATAAAGGTGTTCTCAACCAGCCTACCTGGTTAAATAAAGGTGTTCTCAGCCAGCCTACCTGGTTAAATAAAGGTGTTCTCAACTAGCCTACCTGGTTAAATAAAGGTGTTCTCAACTAGCCTACCTGGTTAAATAAAGGTGTTCTCAACTAGCCTACCTGGTTAAATAAAGGTGTTCTCAGCCAGCCTACCTGGTTAAATAAAGGTGAAATAAAACAAATAAAAAGAATCCCTGCACATTGTAAATATGGTATTGGAAATGACCCTGTATATAGTATGCTTACTTACTTATTGTGTTTTTCATATTTAGGTAGTATTTTCTTGTAGTATTATATTGTTATTGATCATTGCATTGTTGGGTTTTGAGTTTGCAAGAAAGGCATTTCACTGTACTTGTGCATGTGACATGAAAACATGAAACTACTGTCCTCCAAGCTCATCACTAAGCTCAGGACCCTGGGACTGAACACATCCCTCTGCCCAAGTGGTGAGCGTAAGCAACAACACATCCGCCACATTGACCCTCAACACGGAGGCCCCTCAGGGGTGCGTGCTTAATCTTTTCCCGAACTCCCTGTTCACCTATGACTGCTTGGCCACGCATGACCCCAAAACCATCATTAAGTTTGCTGATGACACGATGGTGTTAGGCCCAATCACCAACGACGCTGTGACCTGGTAGTGTGCTGCAAGGAAAACAACCTTTTCCTCAACGCCGACAAGATAAATGAGCTGATCGTGGACTACAGAAAATGGAAGACCGAGCACGCCACCATCTACATCGACTGGGCTGGAGCAGAGCTTGTCAAGAACTTCAAGTTCCTCTGTGTCCACATCACTAAGGAATTAACATGGTCCAAACACACACCAACACAGTTGTGAGGAAGGCAGGATGACGCTTTTCCCCCCTCAGGAGACTGAAAAGATATGTCATGGGTCCTCAGATCCTCAAAAATGTATACAGCTGCACAATTGAGAGCATCTTGACTGGCTGCATCACCGCTTGGAATGGCAGCTACTTGGCTTTTGACCGCAAGCCGCCACAGAGGGTAGTGCGTACGGCCCAGTACATCACTGAGGCTGAGCTCCCTGCCTTCCCGGACCTCTAAACCAGGCGGTGTCAGAGGAAGGTCCTAAAAATTGTCAATGATTCCAGCAACCCAAGTCATAGATTCTCTCTACTGGTAAAAGTCAAGAGGTCTGAATACTTTCCAAAAGCACTGTATGTACATATCGAACTCAATTACCTCGTACCGCTGCACAAAGACTCTGTACTGGTACTGTATATAGGTCATTTATCATGACTAATGGTGCATTTATTCCTTTTGTTTTTAACTTTCTATAATTTTTTTACTTTTTCTCTCTGCATTGTTGGGAGGGGCCCGATAAGTAAGCATTTCACTGTTAGTCTACACCTGTTGTTTACGAAGCATGTGACACATACCATTTGATTTGCTCCCGGGTTTAACAAGAAGGCCTTGCTACCATCCCAGAAGGACAGTCACAGCCCAGCTGGTCGAGAAGACTGGCGTCCTCAACGCCAAAGCTGCGGCTGAAGCCAGTAATGTTCTGTGGCTCACTTGGTAGAGCATGGTGCTTGCAACTCCAGGGTTGTTGGTTTGTTTCCAACAGGGGACCACTACGAAAATATATGCATCTGGATAAGAGCGTCTGCTAAATGACTAACATGTAATTGTAACGTGGCAATCCTGAGAGCTTCTCTCTCTCCAAGCTGACGACATGTATAGCCGCCATCACGTGAGAGGAGATAACGACATGTTTTCATTAAAAACGTTATTTAAATGAGCTATGATATAGTCCGGACAAAAGCAAATAATTAGTTCTAAGATTCTGAAATTGCTAGCCAAACGGCTGGTAGTCAATTCTACTGGCATGGTTGCTATCCATAAGGACATAAGGAGTTCTAAGAAGACAAAACAATATTTTATGCAGGCTAGCTACTTTTCCTTTGCTAGCTAGACAACTAAGGCTGGCACACAATCACATCAAGCAGCTGAAATGACAGAAAACTATGTGCATTTTTGTTTGTTTGACCTTTGTTTGAATTGCCACATTCATTATAATAATTCTGATGAATGAATTCGCCTGGCTCAGAGAAGCTGTCAGTCTCATCACGTTCATTTTCTATGTCAAGGGTTTTCAAACCGGGGTCAGCGTTGGTACTGTGGGTGGTCTGCAAATTGTTTTGGGTTGAAAAATATTTTTTCAGTTTTATTTTATGAATATCGCTAGCTGCAACAGAATACTATTGTGGATCAAATGTGTACGTCTTTGCGTCCAGTCTGAAGGAAGTTACAGGTAGTTTCACGAGCCAATGCTAACTAGCATTAGAACAATGACTGTAGTCTACAGGAACAGGGAAATAGATACTGTAAATGGCTTCATTGCCAACATCTCGAACTATCCCTTTAATATGGAGAAAATTACAGTCATTGGAGCTCATTACAGTATATTTGTTTTAGGGGGCGGGCCGTCTAAGTGGTAATTTTCAGGATAGAAAAACATTTTCAGTGTCAACTTAAATGACCAAAACCAGATAGAAAGCACAGATAAAATATATATATTGAACTGCAAAATCTTCTCTCAGATCAATGAAACATTTTCTAGAATTGCAGAAAATGTGCATTACTACAGCAATATTTTCTCTATGCTGCCAAGATACTTTTCTAAAAGACCATGTTAGAGTTTACACTTCCTCTTTCAAAGAACTGTGGGGAGGTCAAATAATGAAACTGTCTACCAAACATATTCATTTTAAAATGTTGATTACTTCTACTTGCTATTATCATTCCCCCAATGACTGTATATGAATGAACAAAGCCATCAATCACGTGACACCATTTATTCCGATGTGAAGAAGATTCAATAGCGCACTGAAGCCTAATGAAGTCGATCAGTCCACCATCAGACTGTTCGGCCTGTCCTGAAGTCATCAGGTGAGAATCGCAACTTGACCTGTTGGTTGATGATTCTTTTTCTGTTTTACTTGGTGGGTGACGGCTATCCAATTGAATTGCTTATGATTGTTCTTACCAGGTCCTGGTTTAATCGTCCAGACGACTTCACATGGTCCACTAGTCCTTTATCTCTCTGGTGTTCCTCCGAGGTTTGTCCAAGAGCAATCTGTGGTGGTGAATGAAGACACGATACAGTATAAAGACGTAAAAGGACCTTCTCAAACCCTTTTTTGTTAAAATTGTTCAGGAATTGATCCTTGTCAAAATTGTATTTGGCTACCCTTCACTGCCTGTCATCTTGAATATAAATAAATGGCTGCACACATTCAATAGAATCAGGATACAGCTTTGGCAAGTTTTTAATCGTATTCTTTTTTGAAAGGCTTTTCAGTTTGGCATGGTATTGTTAGTGGGTGTTCACCCTAAATGTTTGGAGATGTATTTTCTTTTGAACATTACTGAATGGTTCATTGGTCTGTGCTTTACTAATGTATCATGATCTGTGATAAAGTCAATCAAAGTACTTAACACGACTGTCTTGAGTGAATTATATATACAGGTTTTATTTGAATAGTACACATTTGGAGCTAAAAGCTGAATTGCAGCATAAATAGGCCTACATGCAACTGATTAAACCAAATAGAAGGTAAATTATCCTATATTCATCTGAATGCAGACTAAAATATATTTTTCAAACACCTACTGACATTCGGTGTACTGTGTAATTTCAACTGAAATTTATCATTCAAATCACAAAACCTGTGAAGAATTTATGCCAGTAATTTGTCTTAGTTACCAGTCCTTTCCAATTGGATGGACTTGTGATTTACCGCCCACCCACACAGACACCCACATCTTCCTGAGCAGCCTCCTAAAAAGCAAAAAGGGTGTAGTGTGTGCCTCTATACATTGAATAAGCGTATTTTCTCTGTGATAGATGCATGCTAAATGGAATGGAATGGAATGTAAACTCCCATAGTGTATTTGTCAAAAACTCTGCCTACTCAAATATTATCATAACCATACCATATCATCAAAGACCATGAAGATTTAGGTGCTGGGATTTAGAATGTTAGACTGCAATGAGTACCCCTTTCCTGAATTAAATGACCTAAAGTGTCCACTTTGGCCTCATGGGTGGGATGTTATTAATACATTTCATAAATAACAAGGATTATAAATCAAATAAAACTATCAAAAATCCAGTATTTCTGGGTCAAAAGTTTTGTTATATTTCAGTCTTCTGTGATGTATATAAAGTGTAATATTCAAAGCTGCAGGAAGTAGTTTGGGGGGGGGGACTAGTAAAGGCCCAGTGCACTGCTTTTGTGATTTTTATTTTTGTTCCTAAATATATACTGAACAAAAATATATACGCAACATGTAAAGTTTTGGTCCCATGTTTCATGAGTCATGCTGTAAGGACCCAGATTATTTTGCTCAAATTTTGTGCACACAGTTCCAAACTGCCTCTGGAAGCAACTTCAGCACAAGAACTGTTTGGCGGTAGCTTCGTGAACTGGGTTTCCATGGTTGAGCAAGCCTAAGATCACCATGCGCAATGCCAAGCATTCTCTGGAGTGATGAATCACGCTTCACCATCTGGCAGTCCGATGGACGTATCTGGGTTTGGCGGATGCCAGGAGAATGCTACCGGCCCGAATGCACAGTGTCAACTGTAAAGTTTGGTGGAGGAGGAATAATGGTCTGGGGCTGTTTTTTATGGTTAGGGCTAGTTCAGTGAAGGGAAATCATAATGCTACAGCATACAATGACATTCTAGACAATTCTGTGCTTTCAACTTCCTGCCAACAGTTTGGGAAAGGCCCTTTCCTGTTTCAGCATGACAATGCCCCCGTGCACAAAGCGAGGTCCGTACAGAAATGGTTTGTCGAGATCGGTGTGGAAGAACTTGACTGGCCTGCACAGAGCCCTGACCTCAACCCCATCGAATCCCTTTGGGATGAATTGGAACGCTGACTGCGAGCCAGGCCTAATTGCCAAACATCAGTGCCCGACCTCACTAATACTCTTGTGGCTGAATGGGAACATGTGCCTGCAGCAATGTTCTAACAGCTAGTGGAAAGCCTTCCCATAGGAGTTGAGGCTGCTATAAAAGCAAATGGGGACCAACTCCATATTAATGCCCATGGTTTAGAAATGAGATGTTCGACGAGCAGGTGTCCACATACATTTGGTCCTGTAATGTAAGTGTCAGTGTTGGTTTGAGGAGAGTGGTTTTTGCACTGCTGCTATTTGGAGATCAACATGTATTCTCTATAATTATGCCAGTATTCATCCTCTGAGTCCTCTCTCAGCTTCAGCCCACTCTGTTGACACACTGCCTCCTCTCCATGTGTGTCTCTTCATAATAAAAATTCACCTCAGTGTGAAAAAAAAGAATGGAAATATTAGGATCAATGTGGCAATTATTAATGTTGCCGATGAATGAAATGTTAAATGGAAGTGCTACAACGTGAAAACCTACTGGTATACTTATATATTTTTTTTACATAATTGTGCTGTCTGAACTGTGAATAATAGTCATATGAAAAGTATTTACATGCATTAATATTACCTCTCCCAGCTTCATGACTTTGAGGTATTGGTTATTTTTCATCATGATGATATGCATAATAGCTCATTGATACAGCAGCGGTATTGTTAGTTACATAAGAATGTGAAGAGGCTGGCAATGATTCATTTCCCACTCTGCAAAAACGGGTTGAATCAACGCTGTTTCCACGTCACTTCAACAATAAACAAAAATTGCGATGACGTTGAATCAATGTGGAAAACAGATTGGATTTGCAAAAAGCCACCAACATCAGGGAATTTTGTACCCAACTTTAAAGCGAACTCTAACGAAATGTTGAATTCACGTTGACTTCATATCAGTTGACAACTCAGCCAAATGTAAATCAAAACTAGACATTTAACTGATGCCCAATGGGTTGTCCTTAAATATGTACGCTAAGTGTACAAAACATTAGGAACACCTGCTCTTTCTATGACATAGACATACCAGGTCAATCCAGGTGAAAGCACTTATTTATGTCACCTGTTAACCCCTTCAATCAGTGTGTGTCAAGAACGGTAACGCTGCTGGAGTCTTCACACTCAACAGTTTCCCGTGTGTATCAAGAATGGTCCACCACCCAAAGGACATCCAGCCAACTTGACACAATTGTGGGAGGCGTTGGAGACAACATGGGCCAGCATCCGCGTGGAACGCTTTGACACTTTGTTAGAGTCCATGCCCCGACGAATTGAGACTGTTCTGAGGGACAAAAGAGGGCTGCAACTCAAATATTAGGAAGGTGTTCTTAATGTTTTGTACAATCAGTGTATACTTAATGTACAGCAGTCAGGGATCATCTCAGGAAGTGCAATGCACATCCCATGAATGTGATAACCAAACATACTCTGTTGATTTATTTTACAGTAACATCATTTCCACTTGTAGATGACAACCATTCAGTAAATGCAACATGTATTTGGAAAGAGAGGGCATTTACAAGGGACTGGGGCTCAACATGCCTTTAGGAACTGCCTGAGCATCTTAAAGACAGCTCCCCATGTACATATTCAGGCAGTGTGTAGGCATGCCAGAAATCCTTCAGTCTACATGTTTTACAATCAAGGTCTTATTTTCTCCAATGCGACTTCATCTAAGGGTAACTCTTCAAGGAATGTGAGTGAAACGTTGTGAGACATGTACTAGGCTACTGCAATGTTCAGATTGTGGTCCTCGAAGCAGATCAGTGAAGGCAACAGAACAATATTTCAGAGGTGCAAAACAGTATTTTAGTCTCAACCATGAAATACTTCATACCAAAACCTTTCATTTCAAGTCTTACTTGTGAAATTCAGAGGAACCAAAAACGACAAAACACTTGACGACTGAATAACCTTAATATAAATTTAAAAAATCAGCTGTAGCTCTTAGTTTTTTTTTTACTATCCCTTCTCTACATGAAGCAAACCCAGTAAAACCAGTAACATAGTCAGAGTCTGCTTTGGAGGAGGTGTGTCAGATATATTTTACACAGAGGGAGAGAGAGGAGTAGCGACTGAAAAACTCATCACCAGGAGGCAACAAAGATCGAATGCAGTAACTGCAAAGTGTTCTAGACACCGAACACATTTGATAGCAACATGCACCCTGAGCTTGGAAAACTCTAGACCACATTTCATTTGTCTTTATCAATTTATCTTTATCTCCGTCAAAGGAAACTGTGTCCAAGATGAATCAAACAGCCTGCGTCTCTCATCAAATACCATGCCAATCATCTAAAGACATGGTAAGTGTGTTTATTTTATAAAGCATGAGGTCCACAACCTACTTATAAATTCAGATATATGTCATATTTCTTCCTATGTCTAAAGTCTACAGTAGCCTAATCACCACCTGTAGCTTACAATGTTGCCTGTATGACAATGGAATTGTGATCAATGGTTTGAACAGGTATGTGCAAACAATTGTATTCAAAGCTCCATTTTCTTCCATCACTGTCAATCACAATGGTGGGTTGCTCAGGCTAAAAGTTGTCTCTTCTGGACTTGAAAGATGAATGAGTATCTGCGCAGCTTCTGCCTTTATAGAAACTAGTTATTCAAACAATCTAAGCACCCAGAACCCAATCTTATGTGTGTAATTTATACATCTGTCACGAGACACCACGCAAACAATTAAACCCTGTCATATGAAATGATTATAGTGGCTGCACATTAAAGGGATATTATCTTTATCAACATCCGAAATACCAAAAATAAAGGGACCACAACTGGTCTCTTAGCAACAACGGTGATTGCATGGTCTGAAAACATAGACATTCAATCCAATGGATTCAGTGGCAGTCGGTGCTGTTTAAGATCAGGGAGGACAATGATTTTTTATGAGCATGGCCTTTTTTCTATTACAGCATATTTGATGACTGTCATTCATATTCCATTCACACAGCTCAATGTAACATACGTGATAATCCCTATACCCATCATGAGGTTGCTACAAACTATCCCTTGAAGGAAAGTTTACAATGTAGGTGCACAGGTCGAGAGAAATTTGAGTAATCGAGATGACAGACATGGACACATTCAATATATCGCATGCATCTTGCCTGCATCTAGCTGATCTAGGTTGTAAGCACAGAGTACCACAGTCATAATACCCATAAAACCTAGTGGTTAAACAGGGAAATGGTTCCAATCATTTTTCCACCATTCATTTTTCCCATAGGAGATTTTAGAAACACTTAAAATAAAGGCTGTGTTTCGTATAGGCTCACCTTTGCATGATGTTTTGATAACTGTGTAAATCTCTCTAGGACAAGCTGACTTTTATCAATATATTTGCCTGTATTTCCCCCCTCAAAAATGAAATACTAATTATCTGCAAATGTGGCTATTATAAAGAACTACATATCATGATCTAGACAAGAATGACGAATCGAGGCAAAGGTTAGAATTAACTATCAAATGTTAGCTAAATGTTCGTAATGAATAAATTGGCAAAATTACTTTAAATAGACAATTTTATGAACTGTCTTGTGCATGTTTTAAATTGACACAATACCTCTTGGTAAAGGTGTAGGCTAGAGATAACGTGCAGGAGCTTGCAGCGATTTATAGTCTTGCATGATGTCTACTGATGCTAATTAACATTTTTGAATCTGAGATTAAATAGAGGTGAATATATTGATAAAAGTCACCTATTAATCCAACGGTTGCAAACAAGAATTTCTATTAAACAACTACAGGTATGTTTATCCCAGTTTCATTATGTTTGCTTCCATTTAAGAAAGAATCGGCGGAATGAATACACCCCTGATCACACGCAAACACAGTTCACTTTCATAGCAGCGACATACAAACAGCATGATACCTTTAATGGTTGCATAATTCCTTCTCGCATCTACGCGCCGTCCTCCTCTCACCTTTTCCCTTCACTTGTGGACTTCAGTGCACAACACATCAGCTGTCTGTGACCACGCGAAAAAAACGTTTCAAGTCAAACCTTCATATCATAACCGCTAACGGCTACACAAAGCCAACATGGTTGTCACCATATCAGCTAACGTCAAGTCAACATAGATACTTGAACTAACGCGTTAGTAAACCCACTACAATCATGCAGTACAGTGTACAGTTAGCTAGCAGTTTAGCAGTTACACCGGTGGGCCCCGGTGGCAATACATTTATAAAACCAACAGCTTACCTTTACTTGGAAGAGGTCCAGTGTTGGATAGCCATAGACAGCTAGGTAACTCTCTGTTTGAGCCGGGTGGTTGAGTAAGCTAAACTAGCTATCTGTATTCACTAGCTAAGTGAAAGTGAGAAAAAAACTAAATATAGCCCTCTCTCTATCTTTCTCTCCCTCTCTCTTGCTTATTCTTCATTTTTGAAGAAATTACTCTGTTCAAAACTGTTCAACTATTGTCTTTCTCTCTTTTTGAATAAACTACTCACCACATTGTATGCACTGCAGTGCTAACTAGCTGCAGCTTATGCTTTCAGTACTAGAATAATTATCTGATCCTTTGATTGGGTGGACAATATGTCAGTTCATGCTGCAAGAGCTCTGATAGGTAGGAGGACATCCTCTGGAAGTTGTCATAATTACTGTGTAAGTTTATGGAAGGGGGTGAGAATCACGAGCCTCCTAGATTTTGTATTGAAGTCAATGTACTCAGAGGAGGACGGAAACTAGCTGTCCTCCAGCTATACCATGGTGCTACCTTACAGTGCTGTTGAGGCTAATGCAGACTTCCATTGCAAAACAGTGTGTTTTCATCAATTATTTGGTGACGTGAAAATGTTTAGTATAGTTTTATCTAAAAGGGATAACTTTTTTAATGTTTCACTGTTTATATTTTTATGAAATTCACTGAGGAGGATCCTCCTCCCCTTCCTCCCCTGAGGAGCCTCCACTGCTAGAGACATAGAAGGCTGCATCATGTGTTCAAGGCAAGTGTTAGGTTTCGGCAAGTAATAACATTTCTTACCATGAAAATGAAATGCACACAATTCATTGGCTTAACCAAAGGTAATATATACAGTTGAAGTCGGAGGTTTACATACAATTAGGTTGGAGTTATTAAAATTTGCATTTTATTGCATGACATAAGTATTTGACATAAGTATTTGATCACCTACCAACCAGTAAGAAACTATAGTTTTGGCAAGTCGGTTAGGACATCTGCTTTGTACATGACACAAGTAATTTTTCCAACAATTGTTTACAGACAGATTATTTCACTTATAATTCACTGTTTCACAATTCCAGTGGGTCAGAAGTTTACATACACTAAGTTGACTGTGCCTTTAAACAGCTTGGAAAATTCCAGAAAATGATGTCATGGCTTTAGAAGCTTCTGATAGGCTAATTTGCATAATTTTAGTCAATTGGAGATGTACCTGTGGATGTATTTCAAGGCTCATCTTCAAACTCAGTGCCTCTTTGCTTGACATCATAGGAAAATCAAAAGAAATCAGCCAAGACCTCAGAAAATAATTTTAGACGTCCACAAGTCTGGTTCATCCTTGGGAGCAATTTCCAAATGCCTGAAGGTACCATATTCATCTGTATAAACAATAGGACGCAACTATAATGACCATGGGACCACACAGCCGTCATACCGCTCAGGATGGAGACACGTTCTGTCTCCTAGAGATGAACGTACTTTCGTGCGAAAAGTGCAAATCAATCCCAGAACAACAGCAAAGAACCTTGATTATGGAGGAAACAGGTAAAAAAAAAAGATCTATATTCACAGTAAAAACAAGTCTTATATCAACATGGAGTAAGGTAGCCTAGTGGTTAGAACATTGGACTTGTAACCGAAAGGTTGCAAGATCGAATCCCTGAGCTGACAAGGTAAAAATCTGTTATTCTGCCCCTGAACAAGGCAGTTAACCCACTGTTCCTTGGCTGTCATTGAAAATAAGAATTTGTTCTTAACTGACTTGCTTTGTAAAACAAATAAAACATTTTTTTAAATGAATAACCTGAAAGGCCGCTCAGCAAGGAAGACTCCACTGCTCCAAAACCGCCATAAAAAAAGCCAGACTACGGTTTGCAACTGCACATGGGGACAAAGATTGTACTTTTTGGAAAAATGTCCTCTGGTCTGATGAAACAAAAATAGAAATGTTTGGCCATAATGACCATCATCATGTTTGGAGGAAAAAGGAGGAGGCTTGCAAGCCAAAGAACACCATCCCAACCGTAAAGCACGGTGTGGCAGCATCATGTTGTGGGGGTGCTTTGCTGCAGGAGGGACTGGTGCACTTCACAAAATGAATGACATCATGAGGCAGGAAAATGATGTGTGTATATTGAAGCAACATATCAAGACATCAGTCAGGAAGAGAAAGCTTGGTCGCAAATGGGTCTTCCAAATGTACAATGACCCCAAGCATACTTCCAAAGTTGAGGCAAAATGGCTTAAAAACAACAAAGTCAAGGTATTGGAGTGGCCATCACAAAGCCCTGACCTCAATCCTATAAAAAAAATCTGGGCAGAACTGAAAAAGCGTGTGCGAGCAAGGAGGCTTACAAACCTGACTCAGTTGCACCAGCTCTGTCAGGAGGAATGAGGTAAAATTCACGCAAGTTATTGTGGGAAGCTTGTGGAAGGCTACCCGAAACGTTTGACCCAAGTTAAACAATTCAAAGGCAATGCTACCAAATACTAATTGAGTGTATGTAAACTTCAGACCCACTGGGAATGTGATGAAAGAAATAAAAGCTGAAATAAATAATTCTCTCTACGATTATTCTGACATTTCACATTCTTAAAATAAAGTGGTGATCCTCACTGACCTAAGACAAGGAATTTTTACGAAGATTAATAAATGTCAGGAATTGTGAAAAATTGAGTTTAAATGTATTTAGTTGAAGTGTATGTAAACCTTCCGACTTCAACTGTATGTATATATAGATATATTTGTTTTCTCTTTGGTTTATCTTCACCTCTGAATTATATAGAACATATTTGCCACAGATATACTGTACATTTTACATCTGTGATATTGGAAGGGGTATAGGGACATAAGAGCTTTCTCTCTGAGGCTGACATTTGTCAGGTTTTTAAACAGGTCAATACTCGCAGGGCCAGGGCCAGACAACATTCCAGGGCATGTCCTCAGGGCATGTCCTCAGGAAATGTGCAGACAAGCTGGCAGAGTCTTCACAGACAAACTCTCATTTTCCAAGTCTGTAATCCCCACGTTTCAAGCTGACTACCATCATTCCTGTTCCCAAAAACTTTAAGGCATCCTGCCACAATGACCCTGTAGCACTCACATCTGTAAGTGCTTTGAAAGGCTGATCATTACACATCACTCTATCATCCCAGACATCCTGGACCCACTCCAATTTGCATACCGCCAGAATTTGCACTCCACTCTGCCCTCTCCCACCCGGAAAAGAGGGATACCTATGTGAGAATTCTGTTCATTGACTACACCATAGTACCCTTCAAACAACAAATTTAAGAACATTTTGAAGATTGTTCCACAAATAGTACATATTTACCTCAATTCTCAAGTATCTCTGCACATTGTAAATTTGGTACTGGCACTGATCCCACATATAGCTTCTGCTCTTATTTCTTATTTCTCGTGTGTTTTCTTTGTATATACATACAGTGGGGAGAACAAGTATTTGATACCCTGCCGTTTTGCAGGTTTTCATACTTACAAAGCATGTAGAGGTCTGTAATTTTCATCAAATGTACACTTCAACTGTGAGAGACGGAATCTAAAACAAAAATCCAGAAAATCATATTGTATGATTTTTAAGTAATTAATTAGCATTTTATTGCATGGCATAAGTATTTAATACATCAGAAAAGCAGAACTTAATATTTGGTGCAGAAACCTTTCTTTGCAATTACAGAGATCATACATTTCCTGTAGTTCTTGACCAGGTTTGCACACACTGCAGCAAGGATTTTGGCCCACTCCTCCATACAGACCTTCTCCAGATCCTTCAGGATTCGGGGCAATATGGACTTTCAGCTCCCTCCAAAGATTTTCTATTGGGTTCAGGTCTGGAGACTGGCTAGGCCACTCCAGGACCTTGAGATGCTTCTTACGGAGCCACTCCTTAGTTGCCCGGGCAGTGTGTTTCGGGTCATTGTCATGCTGGAAGACCCAGCCACGACCCATCTTCAATGCTCTTACTGAGGGAAGATCTCACTCTACATGACCCCATCCATCCTCCCCTCAATACGGTGCAGTCGTCCTGTCCCCTTTGCAGAAAAGCATCCCCAAAGAATGATGTTTCCACCTCCATGCTTCACGGTTGCGATGGTGTTCTTGGGGTTGTACTCATCCTTCTTTTCCTCCAAACACAACGAGTGGAGTTTAGACCAAAAAGCTATATTTTTGTCTCATCAGACCACATGACCTTCTCCCATTCCTCCTCTGGATCATCCAGATGGTCATTGGCAAACTTTCGACAGGCCTGGACATGCGCTGGCTTGAGCAGGGGGACCTTGCGTGCGCTGCAGGATTTTAATCCATGGCGGCGTAGTGTGTTACTAATGATTTTCTTTGAGACTGTGGTCCCAGCTCTCTTCAGGTCATTGATCAGGTCCTGCCATGTAGTTCTGGGCTGATCCCTCACCTTCCTCATGATCATTGATGCCCCACGAGGTGAGATCTTGCATGGAGCCCCAGACCGAGGGTGATTGACCGTCATTTTGGACTTCTTCCATTTTCTAATAATTGCGCCAAAAGTTGTTGCCTTCTCACCAAGCTGCTTGCCTATTGTCCTGTAGCCCATCCCAGCCTTGTGCAGATCTACAATTGTATCACTGATGTCCTTACACAGCTCTCTGGTCTTGGCCATTGTGGAGAGGTTGGAGTCTGTTTGATTGAGTGTGTGGACAGGTGTCTTTTATACAGGTAATGAGTTCAATCAGGTGCAGTTAATACAGGTAATGAGTGGAGAACAGGAGGGCTTCTTAAAAAATAACTAACAGGTCTGTGAGAGCCGGAATTCTTACTGGTTGGTAGGTGATCAAATACTTATGTCATGCAATAAAATGCTAATTAATTACTTTAAAATGTGATTTTCTGGATTTTTGTTTTAGATTCCGTCTCTCACAGTTGAAGTGTACCTATGATAAAAATTACAGACCTCTACATGCTTTGTAAGTAGGAAAACCTGCCAAATCTGCAGTGTATCAAATACTTGTTCTCCCCACTGTATACACTACCATTCGAAAGTTTGCGGTCACTTAGAAACGGTTTTAAAAAAAACGTATATATATTTTTAAATTTTACCCTGTTTTCTCCCCAATTTTGTGGTATCCAATTGTTTAGGAGCTACTATCTTGTCTCATCGCTACAACTCCCGTACGGGCTCGGGAGAGACGAAGGTTGAAAGTCATGCATCCTCTGATACACATCCCAACCTTGCCGCACTGCTTCTTAACACAGCGCGCATCCAACCTGGAAGCCAGCCCACCACAGGAGTCGCTGGTGCGCGATGAGACAAGAATATCCCTACCGGCCAAGCCCTCCCTAACGTCCTTGTTATAAAAAAAATAAGCCATTTTTTCATCTAGCATCCCGGAGTTGCCTCTTCACTGTTGACTTTGAGACTGGTGTTTTGTGGGTACCATTAAATGAAGCTGCCAGTTGAGGACTTGTGAGGCGTCTCTTTCTCAAACTAGACACTCTAATGTACTTGTCCTCTTGCTCACTTGTGCACCGGGGCCTCCCACTCCCCTTTCTATTCTGGTTAGAGACAGTTTGCGCTGTTCTTTGAAGTGAGTAGTGCACAGCATGGGCGGCAGCGTAGCCTAGTGGTTGGAGCGTTGGACTAGTAACCGGAAGGTTGCGAGTTCAAACCCCCGAGCTGACAAGGTACAAATCTGTCGTTCTGCCCCTGAACAGGCAGTTAACCCACTGTTCCCAGGCCGTCATTGAAAATAAGAATGTGTTCTTAACTGACTTGCCTGGTTAAATAAAGGTAAAATTAAATTAAAAATTAAAAAATTGTACGAGGTCTTCTGTTTCATGGCAATTTCTCGCATGGAATAGCCTTCATTTCTCAGAACAAGAATAGACTGACGAGTTTCAGAAGAGTTCTTTGTTTCTGGCCATTTTGAGCCTGTAATCGAACCCTCAAATACTGATGCTCCAGATACTCAAATAGTCTAAAGAAGGCCAGTTTTATTGCTTCTTTAATCAGGACAACAGTTTTCAACTGTGCTAACATAACTGCAAAAGGGTTTTCTAATGATAAATTAGCCTTTTAAAATTATAAACTTGGATTAGCTAACACAACGTGCCATTGGAAAACAGGTGTGATGGATGCTGATAATGGGCCTCTGTACGCCTCTGTAGATATCCCATTAAAAATCTGCCGTTTCCAGCTACAAAATTCATTTACAACATTAACAATGTCTACACTGTATTTCTGATCAATTTCATGTTATTTCAATGGACCAAAAAGTGGTCCATTGAAGTGACCACAGTGACCACAAACTTTTGAACGGTAGTGTGTGTGTGTATGTATATATGTATATATATTTGTTATAATGAATACTGTACTGTGTGGTAGAGCTTACAAGTTAAGCATTTCACTGTGCTTGTGCATGTGACAAATAAAACTAGAAGGAAAACTATGATCCTCAAAAGAGCTGTGGTATTAGGATTTGCCCAAGGAAGTGTTTAACTCTATGCAGACAAGCTGTCTCTGAGGGTGACAGGCAAGTTGTAATCCCCTCATTTAAATGCATGATTTATGGTGTGAATTCTTGTCAAGAATTATGCTCTAGAAATGCTAATGTGGACTACAGTAGGTTTTGGAGGGTAGATGTGACCAAATAATTGTATTATTTGGGCTTGATTTACTGAAAGATTGGCAGCAACTAATTTGTGTTTGTTTGAGTGTTGACACTTTGGTAACAAAGACATTTCTCAAAATGAGAAAGGATGTAATTCGGATGATGTAACGTGATTTCAAATTCACAGATTAACACCCTGCTCACAAGTTTGTTTCATCTACTCAGTATGTACACTCGGGGGAAGAAGATGGTGTACAAAACATTAGGGGCATTGAGTTGCACCCCCTTTAGCCCTCAGAACACCCTAAATTAATTGGGGCATGGACTCTACATGGTGTCGAAGGTGTTCCACAGGGATGCTTGCCCGTGTTGACTCCAATACTTCTTACAGTTGTGTCAAGTTGGCTGGATGTCCTTTGGGTGGTGGACCGCTTATGATACACAAAGGAAACAGTTGAGAGTGAAAAAACACACGTCTGTAGCCATGAAGTGCTTTGAAAGGCTGGTAATGGCTCACATCAACACCATTATCCCAGAAACCCTAGACTCACTCCAATTTGCATACCGCCCAAACAGATCCACAGATGATGCTATCTCTATTGCACTCCACACTGCCCTTTCCCACCTGGACAAAAGGAACACCTATGTGAGAATGCTATTCATTGACTACAGCTCAGCGTTCAACACCATAGTACCCTCAAAGCTCATCACTAAGCAAATAACCTGGGAATAAACACCTCCCTCTGCAACTGGATCCTGGACTTCCTGACGGGTCGCCCCCAGGTGGTGAGGGTAGGTAGCAACACATCTGCCACACTGATCCTCAACACTGGAGCTCCCCAGGGATGCGTGCTCAGTCCCCTCCTGTACTCCCTGTTCACCCATGACTGCATGGCCAGGCACGAGTCCAACACCATCATTAAGTTTGCAGACAACACAACAGTGGTAGGCCTGATCACCGACAACGACGAGACAGCCTATAGGAAGGAGGTCAGATACCTGGCTGGGTGGTGCCAGAATAACAACCTGTCCCTCAACGTAACCAAGACTAAGGAGATGATTATGTATTACAGGAAAAGGAACACCAAGCACGTCCCCATTCGCATCGACGGGGCTGTAGTGGAGCAGGTTAAGAGCTTCAAATTCCTTGGTGTCCACATCAACAACAAACTAGAATGGTCCAAACACACCAAGACAGTTGTGAAGAGGGCAGGACAAAGCCTTTCCCCCTCAGGAAACTAAAAAGATTTGACATGCGTCCTGAGATCCTCAAAAGGTTCTACAGCTGCAACATCGAGTTGCATCACTGCCTGGTACGGCAATTGCTCGGCCTCCGACTGCAAGGCACTTCAGAGGGTAGTGCGTACGGTGTCAGAGGAAAGCCCTAAAAATTGTCAAAGATCCCAGCCACCCCAGTAATAGACTGTTCTCTCTACTACCGCATGTCAAGCGGTACCTGAGTACCAAGTCTAGGACAAAAAGGCTTCTCAACAGTTTTTACCCCTAAGCCATAAGACTTCTGGACAGGTAACCAATGGTTACCTGGACTATTTGCATTGTGTGTCCCCCCCCCAACCCCTCTTTTACGCTGCTGCTACTCTCTGTTTATCTTATATGCATAGTCACTTTAACCATACATCCATGTACATACTACCTCAGTTGACCCGACCAACCAGTGCTTCCGCACATTGGCTAACTGGGTTATCTGCATTGTGTACCACCTCCCGCCAACCCCTCCTTTTACGCTACTGCTACTCTCTGTTTATCTTATATGCATAGTCACTTTAACTATACCTACATGTACATACTACCTCAATAAGCCTGACTAACAGGTGTCTGTATGTAGCCTTGCTACTCTTATTTTCAAATGTATTTTTACTGTTGTTTTATTTCTTTACACACACACACACACACACACACACACACACACACACACACACACACACACACACACACACACACACACCTTTTTTCCCACACTATTGGTTAGAGCCTGTAAGTAAGCATTTCACTGTAAGGTCTACATCTGTTGTATTCAAATAAACTTTGATTTGATTAACAGGTGACATCAAGATATATATTTTTTAACTAGGCAGGTTAGTTAAGATCAAGTCCCTATTTACAATGACAGCCTACCCCAGTGACACTGGACCAATTACACACCGCCCCATGGGACTCCCAAGCACAGCCAGATGTGATACTGCCTGTAATTGAACCAGGGACTGTAGTGCCACCTTTTGCACTGAGATGCAGTGCCTTAGACCCCTGTGCCACTCAGGAGCTCATTAAAAAGCTATGTATCATAGTCAACAGTTGACACACTGATCCACAGACCATGTCGATTCGATCAGATAGAGTGAAAACATAGAGAGAAAGAGAACTAAGGCAGATAATACTGTCGCCTAGTGGTAATGCATTATATTGAAGTCATCCTTGCTGTCTGAGTGTCATACATGCACATCTCATGCTTGACCACTAGAGGGTAACGCTATCTTATTTATACTGCCATCAAAGTGAACTACATCTTTATGGCTGAAGTAAATTAATCTCAACCAACATTGAGGAAGATAATTATGTAATTTCACAGTGTACAGGCCAGGGACAGGGGACTGATGGGATACAAGGTTTAGAGTACCCTTTAGGGTAAACAAAAATATGAAATGTCCCGTGGTTACCCAACATCCCTGCTCATGAAATCATTGTGGAAAACATCAAAGGCTGAAGTAACCCACATTCTCTTTCTAGACAATCCAACAAGACATGGACAATTTCACAGCAATCTGTGAGAAAATGTAAAGCCCTCAGCTAGGTGCTCTTGTTGAATAAATGGACATCTTTGTGAGTTGTTATACAGTTTTTCCACCGAGTTATGGCAGTAGGCTGTAATTATCAGTTCTACAAGAGGTTCTGGAACAAGAAGGAATGCTCTGTGGATAGTGTGCGGATAGACTGGAGTACCAGACTGTTATATCAACCTTAAACTTCATATACAGTACCAGTTTTCTGGCTGCAATACACCTAGAACTCTGTGTAAACATTGGCTGTAATAGACTATATGTGGGAATATGTAAATCTTCACCTTAGATTGACCTATACTTCCTGTTTGTTTGTGTTATTGTCATTGTCCGTAGATTTGGGCTGACTCAGAATGTGCCTCATAACATCTATTAAAATCCAACTGGATTTAATTAATGTACAAGGCTGTACGTTTCACCAAGGTTTTGGGTGTTCAGGATGTTTCTGTTCCAAGAGAGAAATTCAAGGCAGTTGAGAAACTGTGGGCAAAAAGAAGTTGACTCCTTGAATTGTAAACTGAGTAAATCTTGAAATCGATTTGTTGGTGTTTGTTGGTGTTATGGCAATTAATCAATAATCCTTATTTTGTTCCATCCATAACATTGTAGTTTACATTATAGGAACAAGTCTTATGTGAATATTGGGGACATTATATGTTTAGTAGTTGCCCATAGCTTCCCCACTCTGTTCCCCCATTCTGTCAGGTCAATATAAACAGGGACAGGTGTAAGCCCACCTGGTGCAACCAGCCCCAGAGCATCACTATAGGACATACAATGTTGCCTGGCTGCCTTTGCTGTGTATTCCTCATTAGTAAAGCTTTGCCCAAACAAGTAGAGCCTTCCATGATCCGTGATGTCACTCCAGGAGCAGACAGAGAAGGGGGGGGGGGCTATTTCTGGAGCTTGAACAAGGGAGGGGTCAGTGGGGGCAAAGACCTTCCCCATCAGCCTCATCTTTTGAGATGCTGCTAATAGCCATTCTCGTTCCTGTTCGTTTTACTGTGAAAGGGAAGTTAGGGGTGGAGAGGAGGATCAGTGTCCAGACCAGGACATTGTGATATGGACAATTTCAATAATTTGATGTGAAAGAACACAATGGAATTATAATCAATCTTACTTGTACTGTATGATTTTAAACAGAACAGAAGGGAGATTTGATGGTTGGTTGTCTTGTTGTAATGTATATTGAGGTACTGGATTCTTTCTGTGTATGTAAATAAAAATTAAGAGGCCAGGCCAGGGCTCCTCCCTGTGACACGTGCAGGCTAGATTAGTGGCGCTGATGCAATGTTTGGAATCGCACTGAAACAAATTGCACTGCATTACTGGCTGTGTTATCCTCTGGACAAATTACTCAACCGTAAAGGCGAAACTGCTCAGTGCTAGAAGTAAATCTACACCGGACAGGGGAGAGGAAATCAGCATATATCCTGTCCTGTCCTGAGTCACGGCATCTAAGAAAAAACCCGCCCTGATAGGATGATTTGAATGGGGGAAATATTTCGACAACGCGTCCAAAGATGACTGAGGACGACTTTACAGAGGTGAAGTGTATGTATGACGGATCTCAACCCCCCACTTACTCCCTCTCCCATCCCCTTTTCCCCAGTATGTTGGAAGGGGTTTAGAGACTTTTTTCTTATAAGCGACCAGTCTTTCTACCATATTCTACCATAAAGTCCCTGGAGGGATGCTGGATTAAGAGCAGGACAGAGGAGGAGGACAGGGGGAGGGGATGTGAAGGGTAAGACTCCAGTGCTTGGCTGGTATGAATCCCTGGAAGAGAGAGGGCCATGAGGAACATAGACACAGGCCCTGTGCCTGGTATGAGTCCCTGTGAGAGAGAGGGCCATAAGAAATATAGACAGACCCTGTGGCTAGGATGGATCCCTGGGAGAGAGCGGGCCATGAGAAATATAGACACAGACCCTATGGCTGTTATGTATCCCTAGGAGAGACAGGCCATATGAAATATAGACACAGACCCTATGGCTGTTATGTATCCCTAGGAGAGACAGGCCATATGAAATATAGACACAGTCCCTGAGGGATCTGAAGTGTGTCAGTGCTGTACTTGTTCTATCCCAGAGATAATTGTGTCCCTGCACTGACATACATAGATAGCTGTTGAACACCAATATGCCTTTGATATTCTAAGTAGACGGCAATGTCCAATATGTATGGAGAAAAAAATAAAAAATAAATGTGTGCACTATCTACTGTAAGTCACACTGGAGAAGAGCATCTGCTAAATGACTGCAATGTAAATGTCATGTTTGAAGGGATTATCACTATGCTGTTGATGTACCTTTGCCAGTTGTGTACTTCAGCTACTTTGGCCATTACCTTTCATGTTGGTTAGCCTTAATTCAGTTCCCTGTTATAATGCATCATTATGTCAACTGGCTCTGGGCGAAGATTAATCATAGTGGCATGTTTATCTTCTTCCATTTTTCTCATTTGCTTCATTAGATTTCTTTAATCACCGCAGATCATCACCACATAATAGTTAACCTTTTAAATGGTCTGTATACTGATTTAAATGTTAGCTGTGCTTAACCGTGTTTGGTGAGGTGGGCTATTTGTTCAAATGGTCGGGGCAACCTGGGTCAAAAAACAATTGACCTGTGCATTTATTAGTGCCAGTAGGAGTGGGTAGAGAATAGTTGAAACTTCCTCATATTTCTATCCGTCTGTCTATGATTTTGAGTGTAATTATCTGTATACCACTACACTTTATCATTAACCGCACGCAGTAGATAAAGTCAGGGATATAGTCGGTGTAGCTGGCGCTCCGACAATCTCCTTCTGAGCTGGTTCACTGACTATAGTGCTTATGTGAGGCAATGGGGCTATGTCCCAATTATCTCTCCTCCCTCCCGAAGTGTGCACTTCACCTCCCTTCACTGATTTGAAAGGGAAATGGCCGATACAAGAAATATGGTGGAAGCTCCCACTAGCCCGTGCCTCCACCCCATACAAGGGTTTTCGATTTTTGGAAAGTAGTAAACGAGTGCACACTTCAGGAGAAAAGAGATATTATTGGGACGCACCCAATGTAACTGTAGCACTGTTTGTTCAGTTTGTTGTCTAGCGCCGACTCTCTACACTGGTGTATTTGGGCTTGGTTTTCAAAGGCCTAGGCTAGCCTGTGGGCAGCACATCCCGACTCAACCATGCTCATTGTCTTCCAGTACATGTCCACTGCCTGTTTAAGTATTCAGAGGAAAGGCTTGTTGGCTAGGTCAGTCTATTGCTATAATAACAGACGACTTGACGAGGACTCTTGTCTTGTTCCTCCTCTCTAGTGTCTACCTCTGGATAGAAGGCAACGTAACCTGTTTCAGAGTTCATGCTGTCCTGCAGACCAGGTGTCTGAGTGGTTTGCTGTTTTCATCCCTACTGTAGGCTTCTGTTTAATAAGTGAATGTAGTTGATGCACTCTGACACCGTGCCTCAGAGTGGAGAAGTAGGCCCGTGTGTGGGGCCTAGTCTGGTTAATGCAGGATTGAGTTATGAGACGATAATCTGCAGCCGTAATTGAGATTGAGAGATCGACAGCCTCCGGCGAGATAATATTGTCTGTGCATTGTCTTCCGGAACACAGTCTTACAGGCTCTCATTTGGGACCTGGCGGTTAGGAACTTCTGGATGGCATTCCTTATATAGTGCACTACTTTTGACCAGAACCCTATGCAGCCCTAGTCAAAAGTAGCACACTAAATAGGGAATAGGGTGTTATTTGGAACACGTCCCTGGAGGTCGGCCATTTGAGAGTATTTCAGATGAGAATATTTGATTACTGACATCAGTGGAGCTCTGGGCCGTGAGTACCACATTGAGATGGTGTCTTCTCCTTCTACAAGAGAGGAATGAAAATGAAGATTATAGGGCGTTTGTCTCTCCACAATGATAATATGCCTTTTGAAATTGCCCAACCAAAGATCAGTGTGAAGATTCTTGGCAACAAAAAAAATAAGTAGAGACTAAGTGGCGACACCCCTTAGGAAACAGAGTTGGATCTTGCAAGCTCTCGTTTGAGTCGCTTCCTATGACCTACAATCCTAATAGACAGACGAGTCTCCTGCCCTACCCCAGCCTCTCCCCCACTGGGAGAGCACACCAGGCTAAAAATACCAAGATATCACACTTAGAAAACCACCTGGAGCTATAGATGAAACCTACTCATCAACTATCTAGAAATGGTGTAGCCTACACATCAAGGTCAATTCAAATTGAGCTATGATGATTACGGTGTTTCAAATTGCCACAGCAAGATATTCATCCGTGATTGTTTTGCACTGTATTCTTCGGATGTTCGCCATGTAAATTGCCTCAATTAGTCAGGGCATGAGTAAGGAGAGAAGGGAGGAAGGCTCCCTATACATGTTCATTTAGAATAGAACGACACAACGTGGACTCTGTCCAGTCTAGAGGATATGACTGAACTTCAGCACTCTAGGGGAGGTAACACCTCTCCTTGACTCAGAGCGAAGACCATTTAAACACGCACGCATGCACACACACGAATGCACACATGCACACACACACACTCACACACACACACGCACGCACACACACACACACAGTCTCTGATTTCTCTGTTTAAATATTAAATGGGAGAGCGGTTTTGATTTCTCTCTCTCTTCCCCTGCTCATTCCAAATGATGTGCTTAATGTGCACCAGTCTGGTTATAGACTGGTTATAGACAAGCTATGCTTGTCTTAAATTATGTGTTAAATTGCCATATTTATAGACCTATCCAAGGCCTTTGATACTGTCAACCATCCCCTACTCATTCGGAGGCTGTCTGAAATGGGCCTCGACCAGGACCATAAGTCAAGTTACCTCGATATTACTAAAGGTAACATGGGGTCGATTTTGGGACATGTCGTCTTTACTATTTATTTAAATAATATTGGTCTATCTGCAAAAATTTGTAACATTCATCTGTATACACACGAAATTGCCCCTACTGCTGACAAGGCTATGTTAGAGCTGCAATAAAAAAAACACACAGATGAACTAATTAAGAAGCTGAAGTTAAATTAGGCTTATTTTATAGAAATAGATCATGCCTCTCCCTAAACAGCAGGAAGCAGATTGTACAGGAAACCTTCCTGCCAGCTCTTGATTATGGTGACACCATTTATCAGAATGCAGCAGCCACTACTCTAAAACCGTTGGATACGGTGCACCATAGCGTGCTTCGCTTTATCACAGGCGACAGGTATAATACTCATCACTGCATCCTTTATCAGAAAGTCGGCTGGACCTCTATGAATTCCCGTAGATCAATTTATTTTTCCCTTTTTGTTTACAAAGCTCTGCTGCACAAGCGTCTGACATATCTCACTACTCTGTTAAAGTATACAAATAGAAGGCACCAAATCCACTCACAGGGTTGGTTAACTCTTGAGGTCCCTGGTGTCTCTACCAACCTAGGAACATCAGCCTTTAGCTTTAATGCATCCCCTTTTTTGGGAGAATTGACAAACCTCGTTACATCTTGAATCCCCGGTGCCAACAGGGCAGTTCAGAATGCTGAAGAGGAACGGATTCACTGAGGTCTTCGGGTGTTTTGGTTGATTGTAATAATGTATTGGTGTTGTTGCAGTGTATCTGTAAACGTTGTAGTTTCTTTTTTGCTGTTTTATTGAATGATCATGTTGATTTGGGAATAAATACAAGTTTAATAAGTAAACAAAAATGTCACTTATACAGTATCTCCCAACTCCGAAAAAGCCAATTAAAGAAAAATATCCCCGGGCTGTTGATTACCTTTCCTCCCTCCTTTTATTTTTTAGAGGGGAGCTTGAATAAAATCTAAAGGTCGATCTCAGTTACACCCATTGGCTGCTGTTCTATCACTGATGTAACATGGCTGTTATTATTATATTTTGATTGGTCGTATTTGTAAGTTAGAGGACTTCAATGCGGATTTGGCGGGTTGGATCACTTTCCTTATAGTGGGGTCTTGAGATGTCTTCTCATAGTAGTATTGTCTCTCTCTCGTGTCTGTCTGTCTGTCTGTCTGTCTGTCTGTCTGTCTGTCTGTCTGTCTGTCTGTCTGTCTGTCTGTCTGTCTGTCTGTCTCTCAATATTTTATATTTCTCTCTCTCTCAATCTCTTCTACAGTGCCTTCGATTAGTATTCAGACCCCTTGCAAAAACAGGTTTTTAGAATGATTTGCTAAATATCACATTTTAATAAGTATTCAGACCCTTTACTCAGTACTTTGTTGATGCACCTTTGGCAGCGACTACAGCCTCAAGTCTTCTTGGGTATGATGCTACAAGCTTGGCACATCTGTATTTGAGGAGTTTCTCCCATTCTTCTCTACAGATCCTCTCAAGCTCTGTCAGGTTGGATGGGGAGCGTTGCTGTACGGCTGTTTTCAGGTCTCTCCAGAGATGTTCGATTGGGTTCAAGTCCAGGCTCTGACTGGGCCAGTAAAGAATATTCAGAGACTTGTCCCGAAGCCACTCCTGCGCTGTCTTGACTGTGTGCTTAGGGTCATTGTCCTGTTGGAAGGTAAACCTTCGCCCCAGTCTGAGGTCCTGAGTGCTCTGGAGCAGGTTTTCATCAAGGATCTCTCTGTACTTTGCTCCCTTCATCTTTGCCTCGATCCTGACTAGTCTCCCAGTCCCTGCCACTGAAAAACATCCCCACAGCATGATGCTGCCACCACCATGCTTCACCATAGGGATGGTGCCAGGTTTCCTCCAGACACGATGCTTGGCATTCAGGCCAAATAGTTATTTATTGGTCTCATCAGACTAAATAATCTTGTTTCTCATGGTCTGAGAGTCTTTATGCACCTTTTGGCAAACTGCAAGTGGGCTGTCATGTGCCTTTTACTGAGGAGTGACTTCCATCTGTCCACTCTACCATAAAGGCCTGATTGGTGGAGTGTTACAGAGATGGTTGTCCTTCTGGAAGGTTCTCCCATTTCCACAGAGGAACTATAGAGCTCTGTCAGAGTGACCATCGGGTTCTTGAACACCTCCCTGGCCAAGGCCCTTCTCCCCAGATCTGTGCCTCGACACAATCCTGTCTCGGAGCTCTACAGACAATTTCTTCAACCTCATGGCTTGGTTTTTGCTCTGACATGCACTGTCAACTGTAGGACCTTATGTAGACAGTTGTGTGCCTTTCAAAACAGGTTCCTAAATTTCGAGAAAAAAAAAACGGTTTTCGCGTTGTCATTATGTGTTATTGTGTGTAGATTGCTGAGGGCATCTCTTTTATTTAATCCATTTTAGAATAAGGCTGTAAAGTAACAAAATGTGGAAAAACTTAAGGGGTCTGAATACATTCCAAAGGTACTGTATTTCTCTCTCTCTCTCTTTCTCCTTCTCTCTCTCTCTTTCTCTCTCTCTGGTACACACCCACACCATGCCAAAAACACACACCTTCAACACTAACTCAATGACAACTCAGCCCTGTGTTTGTGAGCAGCAGGGAATTTGTACCAATTTGTAAATCACAATTATAATCTTGCAGGACATGGCACTCATTTGGAAGAGTAATGATGTTGTGAAGAATATGCAGGCCCGCGTATGACTCACAGAGTCATTCAACAGGACCGGGGATGGATGGCTATTCTGAGAACCGCTATGTGGACCATGATTGCTTGGCAGTGCAGCAGATAAAGGAACGCTGCAATCTGCATCATTAACTCAGGCTGGAGATTTTTCAAACACCTGAAACAGCGTCTTCCTGTAATCTAGAGCCATACTCATCATGCTTAATTCTATGTCCAAAATATAATATCTGGGTAAAGGATTAACAAGAATGTGAGTCTTATTTAGGACATTTAGTAATTTGCTTGCTTTTCTAAAGTCTACCGACCTTGCCTGCAGGATAGTTAGACAAGCTAGCTACTCTAACTTGATTGATAGCCTGAAATGGCTTCTTGGTACCTAGTTATGAGGTTGGGAGATTTGGAGCCTATCTGGGCTAGCTACAGTGCCTTGCAAAGTTTTCATCCCCCTTGGCATTTTTACAATTTTGTTGCATTACAACCTGTGATTTAAATAGATTTTTATTTGAATTTCATGTAATGGACATACACAAAATAGTCCAAATTGGTGAAGTGAAATTTAAAAAAAGAAAATCATTAAAAAAAAGAAAGAAAAGACAGTAAAGTTGTCCGTGCATATAGGTATTCACCCCCTTTCCTATGAAGTCCCTACATAAGATCTGGTGCAACCAATTGTCACGGCAGATTTCCTCCTCTTCCTCTGAAGAGGTGAAACAAGGATCGGACCAATACGCAGCGTGGTAGGTGTCCATGGTTTTTAATAAGAAAAACTAAACATGAACGCAAATACAAAATAATAAAGTGAACTGGCAACGAAACAGTCCCGTGTGGCACAAACACTGACACAGGAAACAATCACCCACAAAATACCCAAAGGACATGGCTGCCTAAATATGGTTCCCAATCTGAGACAACGATAAACACCTGCCTCTGATTGAGAACCAATCTAGGCAATCATAGACTTACATAAACACCTAGCATGAACACAACCCCATAAATCTACAAAAAACCCTAGACAGTACAAACACCCTAGATGAGACAAAACCATACATCACCCATGTCACACCCTGGCCTAACCAAAATAATAAAGAAAACAAAGATAACTAAGGCCAGGGCGTGACACCAATTACCTTCAGAAATCACATACTTAATTAAAGTCCACCTGTGTGCAATCTAAGTGTCACATGATCTGCCACATGGTCTCTGTATGTATACACCTGTTCTGAAAGGCCCCAGAGTCTGCAACACAACTAAGCAAGGGGCAGCACCAAGAAAGAGGCACCATGAAGACCAAATAGCTCTCCAAACAGGTCAGGGACAAAGTTGTGAAGAAGTACAGATCAGGGTTGGGTTATAAAATAATATCTGAAACTTTGAACATCCCACGGAGCACCATTAAATCCATTATTCAAAAATGGAAAGAATATGGCACCACAACAAACCTACCAAAACTCACAGACCAGGCAAGGAGGGCATTAATCAGAGAGGCAACAAAGTGACCAAAGATAACCCTGAAGGAGCTGTGAAGCTCCACAGTGGAGATTGAAGTATCTATCTGTCCATAGGATGACTTTATGCTGGACACTCCACAAAGCTGGGCTTTACGGAAGAGTGACCAGAAAAAAGTCAGACACGCTTAGTGTTCGCCAAAATGTCAAACATATGGAAGAAGGTAATCTGGTCAGATGAGATTAAAATTGAGCTTTTTGGCCATCAAGGAAAATGCTATATCTGGCACACACCCAACACCTCTCATCACCTCGAGAACACCATCCCCAACATTAACATTAACATTATGCTGTGGGGATGTTTTTCATCGGCAGGGACTGAGAAACTGGTCAGAATTGAAGGAATGATGGATGGCGCTAAATACAGGTAAATTCTTAAGGGAAACCTGTTTCAGTCATCCAGAGATTTGAGACTGGGCCAGAGGTTCACCGTCCAGCAGGACAGTGACCCTAAGAATACTGCTAAAGCAACACTCGGGTGGTTTAAGGGGAAACATTTAAATGTCTTGGAATGGCCTAGTCAAAGCCCAGACCTCAATCCAATTGAGAATCTGTGGTATGACTTAAAGATTGCTGTACATCAGCGGAACCCATCCAACTTGAAGGAGCTGGAGCAGTTTTGCCTTGAAGAATGGGAAAAAAATCCCAGTGGCTAGATGTGCCAAGCTTATAGAGACATACGCCAAGAGACTTGCAGCTGTAATGCTGCAAAAGATGGCTTTACAAAGTAATGACTTTGGGGGGGGGGACAGTTACGCACAAGTTGTCTGTTATTTTTGTCTTATTTCTTGTTTGTTTCACATTAAAAAATATTTTGCATCTTCAAAGTGGTAGGCATGTTGTGTAAATCAAATGATACTAACCCCCCAAAAATCCATATTAATTCCAGGTTGTAAGGCATCAAAATAGGAAAAATGCCAAGGGGGTGAATACTTTCGCAAGCCACTGTAAAGCCAACTTCATAAAATTGGTAGAAGCTAGTAGTACTACAGAGAAACAACAACAATGTATTTTAAATAAAAGATCAAATATTTTTCTATAATATTTTTTTTTTTTTTACAGAAATAATCTGAGGGGCCCCATATGGGCAGGAGGCCTCTGCATGAAAGGCACTGTAGGCCGCTGGTTTAAGACTGGCAAGATTATTTGCTCAAAGTCCATGTAGGTGATATCTCATTTTCCTTGTAATATTTCTGGTTTGTTAGATTTGTTTGCTTCAGTGAACGACTGACTGTCAATTCTCTCAAAGCACAATGCCGTAGTGTAGTTCCTGGCTACAACTTCAGCACCATGGACAGCTCACATTGAGCGCTGTATCCTTCAAAGTGCGAGACGAATTTATTCAAACTCACACTTACACTAAACTGGATTATGATACAAAGAATAGACACATCACACTAATGACAGAACCCCTTGCCAGTCTAATTGTATCCAGTACTCTGAAAACTCTTGCCATGAACACGAAGTGTATTATTTTCCCGCCCCCTTTGCCGAGTGTTTGTCTCTTTTATTGTCGTGTGAGCGGGGGATATTTCTACTCGTGGTCGTGGATGTTTACAGCGTTAGCAACAAACACCCCGCATACTTTCTTTCTGAGGATATTGCGTGCTTTTCTCTGCTTGAAAGAGAGAGGGGATATTTGATACACTGGGGAGGGGGGGGGGGGGGGGGGGGTACCTTTTCTTCATATATGCTTCTTTGAAATGCGAGCGCCAGTAGATTTCTTGAAATCGTGATGCCCCCTACTTGACTTGGGTTAACATTTCTCGATTGTGTTGTGTGTCAAGCCCCTCGCCATTCTCTGGGTTGATACGTAGCTACCCCGAAAGGTCTGTGCATACATTGCACACATTATCGAGTCCATCTGACAGAGGAGGTCTGAAAATCAAGATTCCACAATGACAGCTTCAAAGGAAGGAGAGGAGGTAGGATGGTATACGCTAATACTGATTTTGATTGAGGCATTGCATTTGTGTAGAGATGGAGTGCTTATTTTCCAGTTGAGTCTGTGTCAACTGCGTGATGGATGCAACAGATCCGTCATCATGCAAAACAGAACTGATGCCATAATGCAAGGGATTCGTTTGGTTTGAAAAGACGTGAGATGTATTGATCTCTTCGGATAGGCACACTTTGAAGATTTTTTTAAATTAAGATTTAGCCAACCATTCATGGTGCTTTTATTAATTGACTCCCAATGATGCATCTTGTATTGACATCCTTCCATCATGACCCTGGCTACTACACCATGAATGCTAAGATGAACTGTTTCATAGGTTTCTGAAGTTGCCTCATCTTATCACAGCAATAACAATGTCCCGAACATGTGTAACTCTGTGTTGTTGTATGTGTCGAATTGCTACGCTTTATCTTGGCCAGGTCGCAGTTTCTAATGAGAACTTGTTCTCAACTAGCCTACCTAGTTAAATAAAGGTGTTCTCAACTAGCCTACCTGGTTAAATAAAGGTGAAATAAAAAATACATAAAAAAAAATCGAGTTCAGCACATGCTCAAACCAATATGAACGCTGTTAAGCCAACTCTCAGAGAAGTATAGCATGCATGTATAGGAGCCACATATACTTAGTCTCATTACAAAATGTGTCAATCTCAGTTAATAAACCCCATATTCAGTTATGTGTAGCTTCAATCGAACACAAGTTTAGTTGATATTCACATTAAATATGTACATCTCATGGATTCAAGCCAAGACACACTGATCATTTTCTGAGGCAATTCACTTATCTCAAGGTGAGATCTTATTACTTGAAAGTGATTCCTATTAATAACAATAATAATAATAATAATAATAATAATAACAATAATAATAATAATAATAATAATAATAATAATAATTTGGTGGGTGCTCATATTTGTCCCATTTCACAGATGTACAAGTGTGCATTATACACATGTGTGAATAGAACATGCGTTTTTTTTGCATATCCTCCCTGCCTAACTCCCTCTGAGACACCCTTGGGGAGTGGGGTCATGGCCAGGGTCTGCCATTATCAACGGCGACCCTGGAGCAATTAGGGTTAAGTGCCTTGTTCAAGGGCACATCGGCATATCTTTCGCCTTGTCTGCTTTGGGATTTGAACTCGCGACCTTTTGGTTACTGGACGAACTAGAGCTGGGATGATAAACCGGAAATGATCGACACGGACCATACTAATATCATTCATTATGATAGGTAGCCAATACTAGAGAAATATGACGTTTGAAATGAAATGCGTTTGCTAATATGGGTGATTGCCAATGGGACAATGAATAGCTACAACCATTTAACCAGTAGTAATACTTTAAAGAATGCTGCATAATGATGTCATAAATGTAACCTATTTATCATTACCACACAAATTAGCAATAATTATTTATTGCAATATGGATTTTTGTCCATATCGCCCAGCTCTAGGCCCAACGCTCTAACCGCTAGGCTAACTGCTCTCCCTATTATTGTAGTTGTCTGAGTAGGAAGTGCTATTGAGTGCTATTGAGTAGAGGGAGATTTCTTAATATGTGTGTGTGTGTGTCCAACCAACCCCGCCATGTGGTATCTCCAGCTCTCTGGGATCTATGAAGATGATAGACTTCAACTACAGGGACAAAGGAAATAATTTAGCTCATTGCACATTTTGGAAATGACTAGAGTCAGTTTTGTATACAAATGTAGGCATGCTGTTTAAAATGTTTAGCAGCAAACTGACAAACGCTTTCCTTATGATAATATAAGACATACCAAAGACCCCCAAATGGTCATTCGGTGTCAGTGATTCTCTTACATAACTGACAATCAAGGTATGTTTGTTGTACAAATCCTTTCATTAGCCGAACACATTGCGACGAGTACAGTTCCTCAGCCAGCCCTTGCTGTTTAATCAAAAAAAATGTAATGTTATGTAAAACCACTGGACTGCAGTTCTTACAGGCCTTATTCTCTGGTTTTCATTAATGATTCCAGTTTGCAAACATAGTTTTAGGCGGTTTCAGGAGAGTCTGGCCAGCACACTGCTTGGGCTTTATCTGTCTTTGATAAGTAGAAGGATAGCTCCGATACGTGTTTAACAAATACTCTGGGACTTTTAAAGCCCAGTGCTGTGCAGTGACTGCTCAGGCAGCTGGTGAGTAGAGCAGAAATCCTATTGACGGACATGTAGTCTCAGTAGGAAGGAACATGATTTATTCTAAATCTTCTCTGGATTAGGAGCAGAATACAAATCTGGCCCTCTGTGTGTGTGTGACCTCTCTGTGTGTGTGTGTGTGTGTGTGTGTGTGTGTGTGTGTGTGTGTGTGTGTGTGTGTGTGTGTGTGTGTGTGTGTGTGTGTGTGTGTGTGTGTGTGTGTGTGTGTGTGTGTGTGCGTGTGCGTGTGCGTGTGCGTGTGCGTGTGCGTGTGACATGCTCACCCTTTCCCTCACTCTACACCAACCTTGTTTGTGTGAACACTCTTGACAGTGATAGAACCATCCTCGTAAGTGTGTGGTCTAGATGCACATTTTAACTGATGCACATGAGAATGCTCATCTCTGGAGGTCATCCAAAAGGGCAAGTGTGGTAGCCTATTTTCAAATCAAATACATATTTTATTTGTCACATGCCTCATAAACAACAGGCAACTAACAGTGAAATGCTTGACTACGGGTCCTTTGTCAAACAATGTAGAGTTAAGATAATGATACAAAATGTGATGAAAAATGTACATAGTGACACGAGGAATAAATCCGCAGTGAATACTGAATAACAATACCAGGTACAGGTAACATGGGAGTACCAGTACCGAGTCGATGTGCAGGGGTACAAGGTAATAGAGGTAGCTATTAGGGCTGGGATTTATCAGGGACCTCACGATACGATATGATCACGATACTTGGGTGCCGATATGATATGTATTGCGATTCTATGTATTGCAAATCAATATTTTGATTTTATTGCCATTTGATGTTCCAAACGTATTGCTCACCATATGTCTGCCGCAGAGAGACAGCCACGAGAAAACAAGTGTTGATCAGTCATGGAAATGAAAGTGCTGAAAACTAATTGGCTCCCAATTTAAAAAGAAGACGGAGAACCAGCTATGAAGGAAAAATACTGGAGTTTTGGTGCTGGTACAGCAAAAAAAAATACTCAGATTTGGTCAAAACGACACGATATGTAAAAAAATATATATCCTGATATGTAACTGTATATTTTTCCCCCCATCACACAGTTAGGCAGGAGTAAAGTGACTAGGCAACAGGATAATGCTGATAATAGACAGTAGCAGCAGCATATGGTGAGTGTGAACGTGTGTGTGATCGTGGGTGTGTGGTGCCAGTATGCATGCGTGCGTGTGCTATGTGTGTGTATGTGTGTGTTGGGATGTCAGTGTGAGTGTGTGTGAGTGTATGGGTAGTCCAGTGTGTGTGCATAGAGTCAAAAAGGGTCAATGCAGGTAGTCTGGGTAGCCATTTGTTTTATCAGTCTTATGGCTTGGTTAGTAGAAGCTGTACAGGGTCCTGTTGGTTACAGACTTGCTTCACTGGTACCGCTTGCTATGCTGTAGCAGAGAGAACAGTCTACTGCTTAAGTGGCCGGAGTCTTTTGAAAGGGGTCCTGATGACAGGGAGCTTGGCCCCAGTGATGTACTGGGCTGTACTCACTACCCTCTTTAGCGCCTTGCGGTCTTGTGCCTTGCATTTGCCGTACCAAGCGGTAATGCAGCCAGTCAAGATGCTCTCAATGGTGAAGCTGTAAAACTTTTTAAAGATCTGAGGACCGATGGCAAATCTTTTCAGCCTCCTGAGGGGAAAAAGCTGACGTGCCCTCTTCCCAACTGTCTTGGTGGGTGTGGACCTTGTTAATTCCTTATTGATGTGGACACTGAGGAACTTGGAGCAGTCGACCCACTCCATTACAGCCTTGCCGATGTAAATAGGGGCATGCTCGCCCCTCCGTTTCCTGTAGTTCACGATCAGCTCCTTTGTCTTGCTGACATTGAGAGAGAGGTTGTTGTCCTTGCACCACACTGCCAGGTCTCTGACTTCCCTATAGGCTGCTTATTTTGCACTCACATCATGGTCCTCTTTTCAATGGGCTGAATACAATGAACTAGAGGGAGAGAGTGAGACATTACTAGTCTATACCTGTCTACAGCTCCGCTCTGATGTATGGCGAGGCTGGCTAGCTGAATGTACTGCCAACAGATCTCATAATGAAACCACTACAACAGCTCACCTCTAAATAATTCAAAATTCACTGAAAGCTGCCCAGTAGGGAGTTATGGGTATGTACTGTATACGGCCCAGGGGTAACTCCACATGCCTGTTCGATTCAATACTTTCATGACAGGTTAGACTGAGTTAAGGCTGAGTAGGGGGCCTTGGGAGATCAAACCCATCTATTTTCCTGGCACGTATCTATAAATATTATATTCATATTAGCTCTGGTCCTGGGTGTGAGTGTGTTTTCCTTCACAGGCTCAGCATTAGCAAGCCCCACTAACATCATGGACCAGAGTTTTACATCAATATCTGTTAGGAATTGGGACTCATAAAAGGGATCATTAGGGGCCAGACAGTGACAGGTGGCCCTGTGGTCACAAACAAGAAGAGTCTGACAGCAGAGTGGAGGGCTAGGGAGATGTGTTCTGTAAGGACTTGGCAAGGCCTCACTCTCCCTAATTGCACTTGTTTGTAGTGGCTGGCACATAGTCAGGAAGTTAATGAGACTCAGTGACTGCAGGGAGAAAACTCACTGCTCTCCTAAATCCCAGTGCCTTGAGAAGATGCTCTGTCAAAAATCACTATTCTAGTGGATGATGTGTGCAAACATGGTTTTGTATACAGTAGATTTCTCACGTCAAGCACAGAATTATATAGGACTGTAGCCTGTATACAGTTGAAGTCGGAAGTTTACATACACATAGGTCGGAGTCATTAAAACTCGTTTTTCAACCACTCCACAAAATTCTTGTTAACAAACTATAGTTTTGGCAAGTCGGTTAGGACATCTACTTTGTGCATGACACAAGTCATTTTTTCCAACAATTGTTTACAGACAGATTATTTCACTTATAATTCACTGTATCACAATTCCAAGATTACATATACTAAGTTGACTGTGCCTTTAAACAGCTTGGAAAATTCCAGAAAATGATGTCATGGCTTTGGAAGCTTCTGATAGGCTAATTGGCATCATTTGAGTCAATTGGAGGTATACCTGTGGATGTATTCAAGGACTACATTTAAATTCAGTGCCTCTTTGCTTGACAATGTGGGAAAATCGAAATAAATCAGCCAAGACCTCAGGAAAGAAATTGTAGACCTCCACAAGTCTGGTTCATCCTTGAGAGCAATTTCCAAATGCCTGAAGGTACCACGTTCATCTGTACAAACAATAGTATGCAAGTATAAACACCATGGGACCACGCAGCCGTCATACCGCTCTGTCTCCTAGAGATGAACATACTTTTGTGCGAAAAGTGCAAATCAATGCCAGAACAACAGCAAAGGGCCTTGTGAAGATGCTGGAGGAAACAGTTACAAAAGTATCTATATCCACAGTAAAACAAGTCCTATATCGACATAGCCTGAAAGGCCGCTCAGCAAGGAAGAAGCCACTGCTCCAAAACCACCATAAAAAAGCCAGACTACCGTTTGCAACTGCACATTGGGTCAAAGATTGTACTTTTTGGAGAAATGTCCTCTGGTCTGATGAAACAAATATAGAACTGTTTGGCCATAATGACCATCGTTATGTTTGGAGGAAAAAGGGGAAGGCTTACAAGCCAAAGAACGAAGCACGGGGGCGGCAGCAGCATGTTGTGGGGATGCTTTGCTGCTGGAGGGACTGGTGCACTTCACAAAATAGATGGCATCATGAACAGGGATAATTATGTGGATATATTGACGCAACATCTCAAGACATCAGTCAAGAAGTTAATGCTTGGTCGCAAATGGCTCTTCCAAATGGACAATGAACCCAAGTATACTTCCAAAGTTGTGGCAAAATGGCTTAAGGACAACAAAGTCAAGGTATTGGAGTGGCCATCACAAAGCCCTGACCTCAATCCTATGGAAAATGTATGGGCAGAACTGAAAAAGCGTGTGCGAGCAAGGAGGCCTACAAACCTGGAGGAATGGGCCAAAATTCACCCAACTTATTGTGGGAAGCTTGTGGAAGGCTACCCAAAACATTTGACCCAAGTTAAACAATTTAAAGGCAATGCTACCAAATACTAATTGAGTGTATGTAAACTGACACACTGGGAATGTGATGAAAGAAATAAAAGCTGAAGTAAATCATTCTCTCTACTATTATTCTGACATTTCACATTCTTTAAATAAAGTGTCGATCCTAACTGACCTAAAACAGGGAATTTTTACTAGGATTAAATGTCAGGAATTGTGAAAAACTGAGTTGAAATGTATTTGGCTAAGGTGTATGTAAACATCCGACTTTAACTGTATCTACAGTTGTACTTTCTAGCCTGCATCCAAACTGAATGTATCTATTTACATTTTGTGAAGTGAAGCAGAAAAATTCACATTAAATCCAGGCTAGTAACTTTCTGCTCCTGGTGAAAACAATGTTCTCCTTAACTGGTTCATTGGGAGATCACAGTAGGCTCTCCACAGTAGGCTAGACGAACAAGTTCAGACTCGCAGAGCCATGACTCATGTTTCTAAGTGCTAATCAAAAGATTAATGTAACGCCACAGTTGGCAGGAACATGACCTCGTTAGTTTGTTTGTCTGCCCAGCAGTGTCTCACATGACAGGTGTTACTTACAGTGTTGATTACCTTGCGCTGGACTGCCTGTCTGTTTTGCATCCTTTGTTGTCTATTTGCATTGTTCTGATGAATGGTCTTGTTTCCAAATTGTAACAGGTTGGAAACATGATTGGCCGGATGTTGCCGTGCAAAATATTTTCTTTATTGAATTGTTATAACCTCCTCATGACAAACTAGCAAATGATGAAAAAACACCTACTGTATGTGCGCATTTACCATAAATCTGTTTGGTTTTATAGTTATACATATTACATTAACTGGGCATAGGTTCCAGGCTGTGAACCAACCATGTAAATCCGGTGTGCTTTTACAATTGTAATTCTGCATTCTATCCCAAATCAATGCAACCAACCGTGTACAGTTGTAATTCTACATTCGTACCAACATTAGATGAAATTGACATCATTTATTTATGCACAGACTATAGACATACCAAAAATAGATGTAACAAGCCGTGATACAACTCTATGACTCAGTGGCTATGACTCAGTGTTTTTAGAGGAGAAATGAAAGGGACATTTGAAGGTCTCGGGGAGTATTCTCTCTGGAGATAGCTTCTTGAGAGCAATCAATAGTTTGTGTTTCCACCACTCTGCCCTCCCTACGTCCCTTTTCGACTGAGAAAGGAAGGCTAGGTGGTGTACTGTAACACCCGTCTATACACCTCTCAGCTCTAATCATGTCAGCTCTGGTCAGTCCAAAAAATGGCTAGACATACACCTATTCACTTTGACATATTCAGAATGATCATTATGAAAGGGTGGACACCTACTGCTTTGAGGCATAGACATGTCCATATACAGCCGTGTGTGAGCCCATTTAATTAAACCATAAGCTTGCAGTAACCGACTGGCACTGTCATTATATTAGGGATTATGTTGTAGGAAGTTGTGGGGTTGGTTCCCATTGCTGACACCAAACGTCGACTCCACTTAATTACAATTTAGAATTAGAATCTTGCAACACCACCAGTGCATTTGAACACCATATTTCCTCATTCCAGAGGAGACCCTATGTTTCATAGGGGCCTCTACTACCGAACATGTTTATGTCTGGTAGTAATCATTACAGTACAATATTTACTTGAAGAGTGTTCTCAGTTTGCTTTGTGTGTTTTTTTTTTCCAGGACTTTGTGCAATTAAGCCCTGAATCGAGGAACTACAAAGGAATAGCCATCTCCCTGCTGGTCATAGTGGCGGTTTGCTCCCTCATCACAATGTCTGTCTTTGTTCTCACACCAGGTACTGTACCCAACAGGGGACCAAGAGACCTCATGGAGTTTATTTGCAGGGTCATAGTTACTGTAGGCCTGTATTCTAACTAACAAAATATAAGAACCTGAATTTTTACTGGTCAGGATATATAGTCAGAGCCCTGAATTTTTCAAAACAGTTTTATGATCAGTGTAATATTGACTGTTGTTATGTGTGTATGAATATCAATATTTGCAGTGGAACTTCCTGGTGCGGCTAACTCCAGACTTACTGTGCTGGACCTGTTCAAACCAGAGTTCTCGGTGCACGATCCTGAGGCCAGGTGGATAAGTGGTAAGTACTTTCAGGGTAACCGTCCAACATTCCTGTTCTAACGAAGCCTTCAGACTGATCCTTATACTCTCAATCTGATTGAGTATCACATGAAAAGGTTGGATTTCATTTAAAAGCATCCCCAAAAGCAAAAATGTATAAGCCCTCAGCAGTGCCACAAAGGGTATGGAGGCTACTATTATAAGAGAAAGGGTCTGCCCAGGAGGCTACTATTATAAGAGAAAGGGTATGGCCAGAAGGCTAGTATTATAAGAGAAAGGGTGTGGCCAGAAGGCTAGTATTATAAGAGAAAGGGTATGGAGGCTACTATTATAAGAGAAAGGGTATGGCCAGGTTGGCTAGTTTTTGGAAGCTATTGGGCTACAGTCTATCTGATAGGTGGATGAGGGTGACAGAGATTCTATTCTCTTGACATGATCCTAGAATCCAAAGTACTTATCATAAACGATTAAGTCATAGATTGTTTGTTTGTTGTTATACATTTTAAACTTTGTTTCACTCACAAGCAGAGCATTCTGAACCTCTCAGCTCAAGCATGCGAGTATTCCTGCAAGCTTTCATCTCATCTTGAGCTATAATGACAGCTGAGAGTTTAGCATGGCATGGGAGCAACACCTCCTGACCAGTCTCAGTAAAACAGATGGCCTCCCAGTCATGCCTCTATTCTGTCCTGTTTGCCAAAACAGGGTTGACTCTATCTCAAGCCATCACTGTTAGCCCCTCTGGGATATACTATCAGGTCAAATCTCCCAGCCCGTATCCAGAACAACACCCCTTTCTCCAAAACCTAGCAGGTTTCATAATAGTGTGAGAGAATCGTTTGGGGTGGCAGCGCTGGTGTCTGTTCTGTTGTCTGAGCTGGTGTGGTTCTTCTTCGCTCCTCTTGGCCACAGCGAGCGGAATCTCTTCCAGCCTGCGTATGAAATTGAGGCCTGGAAGCCTGTGGAGAGCTTTTCCATCCAAGGGTAGCAAATACAAATGACTTTTTCAGTCGCCTGTTGATTCTCATTATGGGGATTGGAGTGTGATGCCTTCTCGCACACTGTGTTGACCTGATGGACTGCATTAACTCTTATGGGCCTCCCGTCGTTTTTCACAACGCGTGATGGATCAAGCCATATCGTCCGCCCCATCGTCCGCTCACGCTGACGTTTCTCCTTCTGTAGGACACAGCAATAAAACTTCGCTACCCCCCCATGAAACGCTGTGAGAAATATAATGACCAGTGATTTCATCACCACCTCTCATGTTAGCTGACATTACGTTATAGTGGTAAATATTGGTGAGATTAGAGCCAAGCTGACAGGTGGTATGAAGACAGACATAAAGACAGAAAGACAGACAGGCAGACAGTCATGTAATGGTGAAAGGCAGTGGTCTGCCATGGCACAGCTGCAGAGACAGTTCCTGCTAGGACCTCATTACATTTGGGGGGATTATCTTGGTGAGTGCTCCCTGTCTGCCTGCTGCTAGCGTGCTCTGCTACAACACTATCAGACTGTTCCTAAGTAGACACAGCCCCTTAGAAAAGCTGCTCATGTTTAGACTATTACCATTAGAAAACTAGTGTTCACAATCGCATACATGTTAACGGAATTGTCTTTTTTTAATACCTTGTTTGAAATGATCAGCACTAACTGTGTATCACGTTGTCGGTTCTAGTTCATCATTTTTTTTAACATAAGTACCAAAAAGTATCAATTAGTGTTAATTTCACATGTCGTAAATAATGTTGTAATAGTAAACGTACTCTTGCTGATCATGATATGTAGTATGGCCCTTGTTATTTTCTAGTGCATACACTACATGAACATCCAAACAGCCTGCATCCCAACAATTCATTTAAATATCATACAATTAATTTGTGTAACCACGGAAACTATATACCTTATTTATCGATTTCCTGAATATATTGTACGTGGTGTATCATTCTCGACAGACTGGGGAAGGATAAACATCTGTTTGTTCTGGCCAGTGGGATGTACTGTATATTTGACTTATGTAAATGAGAACTAACCCTACATTTTCACACAACATATTAGTCAGAACACGTGTTTTAATCAGGGAAGACGACACGATGTTCATACTAAATATAGCCTCTGAAATGTGAACACCATACACACTCTGTTTACCCCGTTTGTCACAATCGCCTGGAGTGGTGGGTGCAGAGTTAAATGCAGAGAGCAGAAGATACTGGGGAAACAGACTTTATTTGGATTCCCCCCAAAAACGGCCAAAACAACAGGCGCAAAATCGACAGAAAAATAGTCTGACCTAACACAGGGCACAAACGAACAGGAACACAAACCACGCACACCTTGACTAACAGAAAACAATCCCGCACAAAAATAGGCGGGCCTAACAGGCTTATTTAGACATGAATCAAGAAACAAAATAAGAGACAGGTGCAACCAATAAGACCAAACAAACGGAAAAGGAAAAAGGGATCGGTGGCGGCTAGTAGACCGGCGACGACGACCACCGAGCGCCGCCCGAACAGACAGGGGAGCCACCTTCGGAGGGAGTCGTGACACCGTTAGTGATATAAAAAGTGGTTGTCCATACATATAGAATATAAAGTAGTTGTCCATAAGTATAGAATATGAAGTGGTTGTCTATACATATAGAATATGAAGTGGTTGTCTATACATATAGAATATGAAGTGGTTGTCTATACATATAGAATATGAAGTGGTTGTCTATACATATAGAATATGAAGTGGTTGTCTATACATATAGAATATGAAGTGGTTGTCTATACATATAGAATATGAAGTGGTTGTCTATACATATAGAATATGAAGTGGTTGTCTATACATTTAGAATATGAAGTGGTTGTCTATACATATAGAATATGAAGTGGTTGTCTATACATTTAGAATATGAAGTGGTTGTCTATACATATAGAATATGAAGTGGTTGTCTATACATTTAGAATATGAAGTGGTTGTCTATACATATAGAATATGAAGTGGTTGTCTATACATTTAGAATATTAAGTGGTTTTCCATACATATAGAATATGAAGTGTGTGTTATAGGTACCCCCTGGGGGATGTCAGGAGTGATTCAACATAGTATCAACTTCATCACCACAGTCATACCCTGTTAGCTCCATACACATGTCCAGCTTGATCATGACTACCAACATATGTGATTCCATAACCTCTGACATGTCTCTGTAATAATTAATTATTCACCTCTGTATTCAAATATATTTATATATATATATATATCATATATATTCATATATATATCATGTCCATGTTTTGGTGACTGATACAGTATTTATATTCATCATGAATACCGTAGTAGTATCTCAAATTGGAAGAGGTATTTTTAACAGATGCTTTTATCCAAAGGGCCTACCTTTTCTCATGGGCGTCCCCAGCAGGAATCTAACCCATAATTATGATGTTGCTAGTGCCATACTCTTATCAACTGAGCCACACAGGACCACAACACTAATTTGACCTGATTATGGTCTACATAGATAGTGGTTGAATGTCATGTGAGGAAGGCTATTTAAATATTATTATTGCCTAGCCTTGTAGACATAGGAGGGATTTTCATGAACTGAATCAAAATATATTTCGAATGACGTCACCGAGGCAGAGACTGCAGTGGCTAAGCGAAATGGGCCATTTAAAGGTTATAGTGTCACATGAGCTCCAGCTAGATAATGTGACTCACCACATAGGCTACAGGCTTCAAACTAGGCTTGTTGGTTGTCTTATTCCAGGTTCTCCTGAAATCAAAGTATTGCTAAATGGTCTATAGTTGGCCAGGGTTTCTCAAACTCGGTCCTGGGGCCCTCCCTGGGTGCACATTTAGGTCATTGCCTTAGCACTACACAGCTGATTCAAATAGCCAACTCATCATGAAGCTTTTATTTGAATCAGCTGTGTAGTGCTAGGGCAAGAACCAAAACGTGCACCCCATGGAGGGCCCCAGGACCGACTTTGGGAAGCCCTGTAGTAGGCTACCCTTTTCACACTACTGAGCCAGTCAAGCTGTACTGCACCGGCCTGGTTACACATCCACCATAGTTGGTTGAATATCATCATAGTTTCCCTTCATTATCATGTCAAAAGTACGAGTTGAGGTGTCATACAAATATTCCAATTATGTTGGACCAGTGAAGCATGTAACTTCCTACTCCTCTCCATCAACCTCACAACGGATCACTTAAACATGTACATCCTCCAGGTTATAGGAACAATCTGAGGAACTGCCCCTCCAAAAGAATTCATGCTTTGGCATGTTTTTGTGAGATGTTTCGTGTGAACTCACAAAGGTGTATTTACAAGCAGTAAGCTAACATTGTAACGTTTTAACAAGCAGTAAGCTAACATTGTAACGTTCCTAGTCATTTCGCACATTTGGGTATGGCTAGGTGGCTTTGTAGATTTTAATTAAATTTTCCATTGTTATTTTTTATTATTTGAGGAATTCAGTTCTATAATATATAACATAATATAATGCTGACCAACCCTTTTTTCGCTCGTTCTGCATTATTTAGCATACCAGTTACGTAGCTGCATTTAAGATCACATTTTTACTCAGAGCAACTGCCCGAGGCCAACAACTGTGAATTGGGAGCCATCTTCCTAAAGATAGATAGTGAGATTTGTAATGCAGAACAAAATGAAGCCATTGCAGTAATGTGGCTGGCTGGCTGGCTGCAGGTCAAAAAGGTTTTGCTCAGTAGAAATGATGAGAGATGAGAGGCACTCTTAAAATGAACTGCTGGAAAATTAAATGCCTTCTCCCTCTCTCTTTGGGGTCTGAAATGGATATTGATAAGTTGTTATACAATGTCAGAATGTGTAGGCCTATTTTTTTCATCTTATCTAAAATGTGGTTATCAAGGAACATTTGACAAAAAATGTATTGTATCCTTTTACAGATTCAGAGGTTTTGTACAGGAACCGAGACGGCCACGTCATCAAGTTCAACTTTGCTTTAAACGAAACAGAAATGATCCTGAGAAATAGCACGTTTGTAAGTAGCTTGCCACCAATGGGTCCCCCTCTCTAACCTCAATTGACCGATCAGCATTCATAACACAGTACCATATTGACCCATCAACATTCATAACACAGTACTATATTGTTCTATCAGCATTCATAACACAGTACCATATTGACCCATCAACATTCATAACACAGTACCATATTGACCCATCAACATTCATAACACAGTACTATATTGTTCTATCAGCATTCATAACACAGTACCATATTGACCCATCAGCATTCATAACACAGTACTATATTGTTCTATCAGCATTCATAACACAGTACCATATTGACCCATCAACATTCATAACACAGTACCATATTGACCCATCAACATTCATAACACAGTACCATATTGATCCATAAGCATTCATAACAGAGTACTATATTGATCTATCAGCATTCATAACACAGTACAATATTGACCCATCAGCATTCATAACACAGTACTATATTGACCCATCAGCATTCATAACAGAGTACTATATTGATCTATCAGCATTCATAACACAGTACTATATTGATCTATCAGCATTCATAACACAGTACTATATTGATCTATCAGCATTCATAACACAGTACAATATTGACCCATCAGCATTCATAACACAGTACAATATTGACCCATCAGCATTCATAACACAGTACTATATTGACCCATCAGCATTCATAACACAGTACTATATTGACCCATCAGCATTCATAACACAGTACCATATTGACCCATCAGCATTCATAACACAGTACTATATTGACCCATCAGCATTCATAACACAGTACTATATTGACCCATCAGCATTCATAACACAGTACTATATTGACCCATCAGCATTCATAACACAGTACTATATTGACCCATCAGCATTCATAACACAGTACTATATTGACCCATCAGCATTCATAACACAGTACTATATTGACCCATCAGCATTCATAACACAGTACTATATTGACCCATCAGCATTCATAACACAGTACCATATTGACCCATCAGCATTCATAACACAGTACTATATTGACCCATCAGCATTCATAACACAGTACCATATTGACCCATCAGCATTCATAACACAGTACAATATTGACCCATCAGCATTCATAACACAGTACTATATTGACCCATCAGCATTCATAACACAGTACTATATTGCATAGAAATATCAAAGCTGAGCACATTGTCATTATTTGCCTCCTGTAGCTTTGTGATAAATCAATTTAAATATTGAAAAGGTGTGGGCTACGGAGAAAAATATGGCATAGACTGCTACAAGCACAGGAAAGTTCCAGGGGATAAAGGATGAGGGGATGTGTGGTTGTGAGACACTGCGGTGGGAACGTAGGTCTGAGCTGGTGTGATGTCATTGATGTTTGATGAAATGTATGTCTGTCTGTTTATTGTCTTTTGTTTATGTATGGTTGTTATTGTTTGAGAAAAAATTATATCATCGTTTAAAAAAAAGACTGATCTGACAGGTCATGTTTTATGTGTTGCATAAGGCTAAGCGGCTTTTGACTGTCATTGGCAGGCTTGCTTTTTGCCATTTAATAATCTAACTGGGCGGAAAGCAGGGCACCATTAATCCCTGATTAATGTTTAGACATGCTAGGGTGGAAATGTTATATGCCTGTGATTGTACAATTTTGGGTGGAAAGGTTATATGCCTGTGATTGTAATAGCATGGTACAGTATACAGGCTGTGTATTGGTTTACCATCATCTGAATTATTTCTGAGATCTACAGTGCATTCGGTAATTATTCAGATCCCTTCCATTTTTCCACATTATGTTACGTTATAGCCTTATTCTTAAATGGATTAAATACTTTTTTCTCAATAAATCTACACACAATACCCCATAATGACAAAGCAAAAACTTTTTTTTGGGGGGGGGGGGTGTATTAAAAATAAAAAACATAAATACCTTATTTACAGACCCTTTGCTTTGAGACTTGAAATTGAGCTCAGGTGCATCCTGTTTCCCTGTTTCTACAACTTCATTGGAGTCCACCTGTGATACATTTAGTTGATTGGACATAATTTGGAAAGGCACACATCTATCTATATAAGCACCCACAGTTGACAGTGCATGTCAGAGCAAAAACCAAGCCATGAGGTCGAAGGAATTGTCCATAGAGCTTTGAGACAGGACTGTGTCAAGGCACAGACTTGAGGAAGAGTACCAAAAAATTGTCGGCAGCGTCGAAGGTCCCCAAGAACACAGTGGGCTTCATCATTCTTAAATGGAAGAAGTTTGGAACCACCAAGACTCTTCCTAGAGCTGGCCTCCCGGCCAAACTGAGAAGCAATCGGAGGGAGATGGGCCTTGGTCAGAGAGGTGACCAAGAACCCGATGGTCACTCTGACAGATATCCAGAGTTCCTCTGAGGAGATGGGAGAACCTTCCAGAAGGACAACCATCTCTTCTGCACTCCACCAATCAGGCCTTTATAGTAGGGTGACCAGCCGGAAGAAACTCCTCAGTATAAGGAACATGACAGCCAGCTTGGAATTTGCCAAAAGGCACCTACATGACTCTCAGACCATGAGAAACAAGATTCTCTGGTCTGATGAAACCAAGACTGAACTCTTTGGCTTGAATGCCAAGGATCACGCCTGGAGGAAAACTGCCACCATCCCTACATTGAATCATGGGGGTGGCAGCATCAAGACTAGTCAGGATCAATGGAAAGATGAACGAAGCAAAGTACAGAGAGATCCTTGATGAAAACCTGCTCCATAACGCTCAGGACCTCAGACTGGAGTGAAGGTTCACTTTCCAACAGGACAACAATTTTAAGCACACAGCCAAGTCAATGCAGGAGTGGCTTCGGGACAAGTCTCTAAATGTCTTTGAGTGGCCCAGCCAGAGCCCGGACTTGAACCCGATCAATCATGTCTGGAGAGACGTGACAATAGCTGTGCAGCAACTCTCCATATCCAACCATACAGAGCTTGAGAGGATCTGCAGAGAAAAATGGAATATACTCCCCAAATACAGGTGTGTCAAGCTTGTAGCGTTATGCCCAAGAAAACTGTAATCACTGCCAAAGGTGCTTCAGCAAAGTACTCGGTAAAGGGTCTGAATACTTATGTAACAACTTATGTGATAAATTGTTTTGTTTTTTCCAAAAACTGTTTTTGCTTGTGGGGGGGTATTGTGTGTAGATTAATGAGGGAAAAACATTTTTGAAATACATTTTAGAATAAGGCTGTAACGTAACAAAATGTGGAAAAAGTCAAGGGGTCTGAATACTTTCCAAATGTACTTCCTAGATCTATGTACAAGATACTTCCTAGATCTATGTACAAGATACTTCCTAGATCTACGTACAAGATACTTCCTAGATCTATGTACAAGATACTTCCTAGATCTATGTACAAGATACTTCCTAGATCTATGTACAAGATACTTCCTAGATCTATGTACAAGATACTTCCTAGATCTATGTACAAGATACGTCCTAGATCTATGTACAAGATACGTCCTAGATCTGTGTACAAGATACTTCCTAGATCTGTGTACAAGATACTTCCTAGATCTATGCACAATATACTTCCTAGATCTATGTACAAGATACTTCCTAGATCTATGTACAATATACTTCCTAGATCTATGTACAAGATACGTCCTCGATCTATGTACAAGATACGTCCTCGATCTATGTACAAGATACGTCCTCGATCTATGTACAAGATACGTCCTAGATCTATGTACAAGATACGTCCTAGATCTATGTTCAAGATACTTCCTAGATCTATGTACAAGATACTTCCAAGATCTATGTACAAGATACGTCCTAGATCTATGTTCAAGATACTTCCTAGATCTATGTACAAGATACGTCCTAGATCTATGTACCAGATAGGTCCTCGATCTATGTACAAGATACGTCCTAGATCTATGTACAATATGTGTTAACCTTTAGATGTTTTATTTGTGACTTCTGTCTTTCCCTTGTCCTAGGTGTCTTTCAAAGTTGCCAAATATTCTCTCTCTCCAGACATGAAATATGTGCTATTTGCTTACGAAGTGAAACAGGTAGGATATGAATAGTCGTTCCTGTTGTGTTCGTTTCATGTTAATTCATTCTGTGTTCCCGGTCCAAAATGACCGCCCCATTATAGCTGATAAGCAATCCATAATAATATATGTATATTCTCACCTAATGTTGTGTTAGATCTTTTTTGATCAACTTAAGTTATTGTGAACATTACAAGATTTGAACTTCTATTTGCTATTTATGGCCTGTAGGCCTCATTGACCTGAGCTCATACAACTTGTTTTTGAGTTTTAAAAAAGCATAATGTATGGATTATTTTGACTATAACAAATACTCAGATGAAACACATTGTGCTATTTATCACAGACTACTTCACTGTCAGTTTCCTGGCCTCTCTCCTCCTCACCAGTGTCATGATCAAAGATATGATCAAGAACCTCACATACAGTATATCATCTAGTCATTGTGCTGCCACAGAATGAATTGTGAGCAAGGCCTCAAATAAGCTTTATATACCAGAGCTGCGAGAAAAGTTCTATATATTATTGAACCAATGTTGCGATTGTTTGTGAGAATGCCAACAGGTGTTGTTCCCGTGGGGGAAATATTCTATTGAGGAAAGGTTCCCATGGGGGTTGCCATGGAAGCCAAGAATGGGAGTGAGGTGTGTGTGTGATCAAACACACATGCATGTGGGGATCTGGGAGAGGAAGTGTGTCCATCTGATGAATGGGCATGTGCCGGAACTCAATTTTATACACTAATTGTATCCTCACCCATTCATTTGTAATGACCAGTAATTTTTGACTGGGAACACCACAGGCGTACAAAAGTTAAATAAAACACCCAAAATGTAATGAAAATAATCTAAATGTATTTTCTGTGTTCAGTTGCCCTGTGTGGACAAAGTCATGGAACCTTATGACAATCAGATTAAATGAACTACATTTTTCAGAGAGAAAACTTGTAAATCGGTCCAATTTGACTGGAACACAACAGGAGGGTTAAATGACTGTTGTTTGTTATTTACCAAAACACTTTGAAATAACAGTTACGAGAGATAAACATGTCAATACATACAGTACAACATCACAGGGCATTATTAGTATACAAACAGTCAACTGAATACAATTTTCTTCCACCAGAGCAGTATATGAGATATGAATCACCTTTCAGCCAAATAAATAAATAAATAAAGAACCAAACACGAACCCAGTGCAAATGTTTCAGCTAACCAAAAGAAAAATGGAACTACAGAATATATCAGTGTTTCCCATGACCCTAAGCATAGGTTGAATCTCAATTGTTATTCCCTCTTTCTTCGCCTCATTCTCAGAATGCATAGGAGGAGAAGTTTTAATGCGTTTTGAGAAGGACGCGAGGAGAGGGGACGCGAGGATTCAAGGAAATTGCAATTGAGATTCGCCCATAGTCGGACCGGGAAGGAGACCAAACCGCAAATAGGCTCTGATCAGAAATCAGATTGCACCAGCTGGGTTAATGGCGGGTGTACTGACCTCATTGAGGTTTTTCTCTTCTTTTTCTTTCTTTATTCACCTTTTATGTGTTTTTACGTATTAATATTTAGGCCCAAACCAGGGATCTGTCATTGATTTCCTCTTTGTTTAATGGCTGGATCGCTGGCAACCAAGGTTTGGGACTGATGCAAATATTGTTTAGTTGTGTTATGCATTATTATTATGTAGTATCGGTGGTGTGCAGCCAAGTTTGCATGATGATTAACCTTACCTGACAGCTGAAGAGTTGCGTTGGCTCCCTGAGTTGTGCGGGCTAACACAGTCTTGAATTATTTTCGTAATCAGTTACATTGTGGAATCCCGACACGTGGTTTCTAACATGATTCATTTGCATCCTATATGCTTTCTTGTTGCCTATTATTTATTGTAACATTAATTGTCAATACTTTTCATTTCAGGTGTATAGACATTCCTATACTGCAGCGTACATTGTCTACAACATCCACACAAGGTAAGAGACTGAATGGACTGGTTGATGCTTCGTGTCTTGTATTGACATGCATGCTGAAGAACATACCGCATTATGTATGATACACCCCATCTTTGACATCTCTAGTTCAACAACAGATGGGGTTTGTTCATGCCTGTCTGCCTGTCTTTGTGTACTTTTGTGCGCGTGCTTGTGTTTCAGAGAGGTGTGGGAGTTGAATCCTCCGGAGGTCCAGAATGCAGTGCTCCAGCATGCAGCGTGGGGTGTGAAGGGACAGCAGCTGGTGAGTCTCTCCTCTTCTATGATGCCATACACTTCCTCGTTTCCCTCTCTCTCTCACCCAATCGGAAATCAACCTATGGGCACAGCTCCTAGACTGTCACAGATGCCTCATCACACATATGAAGGAAATTGATAGGTGTGAGCATTATTGATGGATTTTGTACAGTGTTCCATCAAGATGTGTTGAATGTGCTTTTCTGGCATGCGGGAGACCCGGTTTCAAACCCAGTCGTCACACTAGGGGTTGGTATAACATTTGTCCTATTTCTATTTCTAATGATGACCAGTTGTGGTACAGTTTCTCATGTGAAGGAGTAGAAAGCACCATTTGCTGTATATCAGGCAGCCATTGTGACAGCAGGTGGTCCTGTTACAGATGGGGATGCAGACTACACTTTTCCCGGACCAGACACTTGAGCATCTGTTACTCTGTTCAGTTTGTTTGGTCACAAACAAAACCCAGCATGTGATTTTTGTCTTGCCGAACATCTGGCGGCCTAACAAAGCACACTTGATTGTTAAAAGGGTACAAAAGTGAACATGTGAAAGGAACTGATTGAAGAAGAGAATACTGAAGTTTAGCAATATATAGTCATTAGTCAATGCTATCTATTACGGTGCACTTTAGTTCCTGATATGGATCATAAATGGAAATAAGTCATAAAATCACTACCATATTTGTCTGGCAGTGAACTAGTGCTGTGTTGTAGATACTGATGGGAATCAGAGTCTGGCTTTTGCTGTGCTATAGTTTTATAGCCACCATACAAAGCACAACTACAATTCTCTTTACTCTCATTTCAGATCTATATCTTTGAAAACAACATCTATTACCAATCAGATGTGCAGAGCAATTCTCTTAGAATTACTTCGTCGGGAGAGGAAGGAGTCATATTTAATGGAATCGCTGACTGGCTGTATGAAGGTTTGTCTGAATGCCTTGTACCCAAGAACACAATGTCAGGAAAGGTATTCCAGGCATTGGAAATAAATAATGTTCAGCCACAAAGGAATTCATCACTTTCACAGTTGAACGGCTCTCAGTCGCATTCAGAGTCGGATGGAATAAGAATTCAATATGAACTCTACTAACGATATTAGTCCCATTTCTGAAGGATAAATGAGAACTAACTCAGAATTTTTATCAAAGTTAATTAAATATAGATGAAGGAAAGTCATTATTTCACTACAGCAGTGTTGTCTCCTCATGAATGGGCCATAATCCACACATTGTTCCATGCTCAGGGATAGCAGGGACAATTTCATTCACAATTTGCACTTATTATTTACAGCTTAATGATGAATTGTAGCTCTGACTTAATTAAGACCAATTTTGTGCTTTATCTACATCAGCCCAAAACAATGTCCGTCAAAAAACTGTAAGAATTCTTCATTTTTCATCCTCTTGACATATATTCAACAAGGTTGTGTAAAACACAGATTTCCAATTGATGCAGATACAAATTTTAACTTTCTCTTAACTTCACTTACAGTAACATATTGCTCTTATACAGTACATAGCAACTTCAAGTACTGGTGTACAGAAGAAGCCTATATTCATGTGGATAGGACTCGATCCGAAGAAGAAAAAAACAATAGTATAGTTCAGAGTTGAATTGATGGCAGTTTGGTCCTTGTGTTTTCAGAGGAGATTCTGCAGTCACACATAGCACACTGGTGGTCACCTGACGGAGAGAGACTGGCCTTCCTCATGATCAACGATACCCTGGTACCTACCATGTTCCTGCCCCGGTTCACTGGCAGCCCCTACCCCAGGTCACAGGAGTACCCATACCCCAAGGTAATGGAAAGACGCAATATAATGGGACAGCATGCTGCTGAAGAAAGTGCATCTATCTATCTGTGTCATTATTTTGCCTCCATTGGTGAAATTGTGCTTGTTTGTTTGAAAAACAACACTGTAACTATTGTGTGTCTTTGTTGATTCACACAGTATACTCGATTTGAGCTTTGGAAATCACGTCTCTGTGCTATCGACTGATTCGTTGTGTTATATGTGCTGCAGGTCGATACAACAACTATGGCTATCGAGTTATCGAGATTATCCTGTGCATAGAGTTGGTTAGAAATACTGCTCACATCAAGGTCTTATATTCTGGTAGATCAAGTATTTATGGAGTCTCAACAAAAGGGAAATTGGAAACTGAATAAATGATTAGACAAAATGATCAGAACACTGCTCAGATTTTATAGGTGGTAATTGCGCTTCTAACTAAGGCTGTGATGGTTATGGAATTTTGAATTACGGTTATTTGTCAGCCAAATGGTCACGTTTATAGTTACAAGTATAACCGTTCGAATAGCAAAGAAAAAGAAGCACATCTTCTCCTCTCTCTCCTGACTGCACGTCTGGTCTTTTTGAATGCCTGGTTGTCTACAGTCTACAGTCAGCTGTCTACAGTCTACAGTCAGCTGTCTACAGTCTACAGTCAGCTTTTATCTTCTCTCATCTCTCCTTACATTGGTTGTTTGTGAATCAGGCTTACTCTTACTTATTGCTTTTAGGTCAACTTTGTCGACTTAGAAATTACGTTCTTCATCCCATAATCGTTGTTTACACAATTATAGAATTACCGTGCCAGCCCTACTTCTAACACATCTACATCTGCCAGAACAAAGAAGCCTGCTTGTATGAGGTATTCACAATGATATTCTGCCAGTTCAGTCATTCCCTCTCGGGATTTAAAATAAATAGATGATTTGCTCAGTCATCTCTGAGATAATCTCTCGTTGGATGTTAAGCTAGGACAGACATCCAAATGGCCCAGACAAAACAAAGATGTTAAGCTAGGGCAGACATCCAAATGATCCAGAGATGTTAAGCTAGGGCAGACATCCAAATGGTCCAGACAAAACAAAGATGTTAAGCTAGGGCAGACATCCAAATGGTCCAGACAAAACAAAGATGTTAAGCTAGGGCAGACATTCAAATGGTCTAGACAAAACAAAGATGTTAAGCTAGGACAGACATCCAAATGGTCCAGACAAAACAAAGATGTTAAGCTAGGACAGACATCCAAATGGTCTAAACAAAACAAAGATGTTAAGCTAGGACAGACATCCAAATGGTCCAGACAAAACAAAGATGTTAAGCTAGGACAGACATCCAAATGGTCCAGACAAAACAAAGATGTTAAGCTAGGGCAGACATCCAAATGGTCTAGACAAAAGAAAGATGTTAAGCTAGGGCAGATATCCAAATGGTCTAGACAAAACAAAGATGTTAAGCTAGGACAGACATCGAAATGGTCCAGACAAAACACAGATGTTAAGCTAGGGCAGACATCCAAATGGTCCAGGCAAAACAAAGATGTTAAGCTAGGACAGACATCCAAAAGGTCCAGACAAAACAAAGATGTTAAGCTAGGACAGACATCCAAATGGTCCAGAGATGTTAAGCTAGGTCGGACATCCAAATCGTCCAGAGATGTTAAGCTAGGACAGATATCCAAATGGTCCAGAGATGTTAAGCTAGGGCAGACATCCAAATGGTCCAGCGATGTTAAGCTAGGACAGATATCCAAATGGTCCAGAGATGTTAAGCTAGGGCAGACATCCAAATGGTCTAGACAAAACAAAGATGTTAAGCTAGGGCAGATATCCAAATGGTCCAGCCAAAACAAAGATGTTAAGCTAGGGCAGACATCCAAATGGTCTAGACAAAACAAAGATGTTAAGCTAGGGAAGACATCCAAATTGTCTAGACAAAACAAAGATGTTAAGCTAGGGCAGACATCCAAATGGTCCAGGCAAAACAAAGATGTTAAGCTAGGACAGACATCCAAAAGGTCCAGACAAAACAAAGATGTTAAGCTAGGACAGACATCCAAATGGTCCAGAGATGTTAAGCTAGGTCGGACATCCAAATCGTCCAGAGATGTTAAGCTAGGACAGATATCCAAATGGTCCAGAGATGTTAAGCTAGGGTAGACATCCAAATGGTCCAGCGATGTTAAGCTAGGACAGATATCCAAATGGTCCAGAGATGTTAAGCTAGGGCAGACATCCAAATGGTCTAGACAAAACAAAGATGTTAAGCTAGGGCAGATATCCAAATGGTCCAGACAAAACAAAGATGTTAAGCTAGGGCAGACATCCAAATGGTCCAGGCAAAACAAAGATGTTAAGCTAGGACAGACATCCAAATGGTCCAGACAAAACAAAGATGTTAAGCTAGGACAGACATCCACATGGTCCAGAGATGTTAAGCTAGGTCGGACATCCAAATCGTCCAGAGATGTTAAGCTAGGGCAGACATCCAAATGGTCCAGGCAAAACAAAGATGTTAAGCTAGGACAGACATCCAAATGGTCCAGACAAAACAAAGATGTTAAGCTAGGGCAGACATCCAAATGGTCTAGACAAAACAAAGATGTTAAGCTAGGACAGACATCCAAATGGTCCAGACAAAACAAAGATGTTAAGCTAGGACAGACATCCAAATGGTCCAGACAAAACAAAGATGTTAAGCTAGGGCAGACATCGAAATGTTCCAGACAAAACAAAGATGTTAAGCTAGGACACATATCCAAATGGTCTAGAGATGTTAAGCTAGGACAGACATCCAAATGGTCCAGAAATGTTAAGCTAGGGCAGACATCCAAATGGTCTAGACAAAACAAAGATGTTAAGCTAGGGCAGATATCCAAATGGTCCAGACAAAACAAAGATGTTAAGCTAGGGCAGATATCCAAATGGTCCAGACAAAACAAAGATGTTAAGCTAGGGCAGACATCCAACTGGTTGAGACAAAACAAAGATGTTCAGCTAGGACAGATTTCCAAATGGTCCAGAAATGTTAAGCTAGGGCAGACATCCAAATGGTCCAGAGATGTTAAGCTAGGACAGACATCCAAATGGTCCAGGCAAAACAAAGATGTTAAGCTAGGGCAGATATCCAAATGGTCCAGAGATGTTAAGCTAGGACAGATATCCAAATGGTCCAGGCAAAACAAAGATGTTAAGCTAGGACAGATATCCAAATGGTCCAGAGATGTTAAGCTAGGGCAGACATCCAAATGGTCCAGAGATGTTAAGCTAGGACAGACATCCAAATGGTCCAGGCAAAACAAAGATGTTAAGCTAGGGCAGATATCCAAATGGTCCAGACAAAACAAAGATGTTAACCTAGGGCAGACATCCAAATGGTCCAGACAAAACAAAGATGTTAAGCTAGGGCAGACATCCAAATGGTCCAGGCAAAACAAAGATGTTAAGCTAGGACAGACATCCAAATGGTCCAGACAAAACAAAGATGTTAAGCTAGGACAGACATCCAAATGGTCCAGAGATGTTAAGCTAGGCACCAAATGGTCTAGACAAAACAAAGATGTTAAGCTAGGACAGACATCCAAATGGTCCAGAGATGTTAAGCTAGGTCGGACATCCAAATCGTCCAGAGATGTTAAGCTAGGACAGATATCCAAATGGTCCAGAGATGTTAAGCTAGGGCAGACATCCAAATGGTCCAGAGATGTTAAGCTAGGACAGACATCCAAATGGTCCAGGCAAAACAAAGATGCTAGGACAGATATCCAAATGGTCCAGGCAAAACAAAGATGTTAAGCTAGGACAGATATCCAAATAGTCCAGGCAAAACAAAGATGTTAAGCTAGGACAGATATCCAAAAGGTCCAGGCAAAACAAAGATGTTAAGCTAGGACAGATATCCAAATGGTCCAGAGATGTTAAGCTAGGACAAATATCCAAATAGTCCAGAGATGTTAAGCTAGGACAGACGTCCAAATGGTCCAGGCAAAACAAAGATGTTAAGAAGATAATAACCTGTGAGGTCATTTGAAACATTGATTGTTAGCCTAGTTTATAATGAGTTGCTGAATATCCACTGTTCATGCACCTTGGTTTGAAAGCGGTGTAGCAACAATATTTGTTTTTCTCTGAAATACTTAATAATTGACCTTATGAGGATCTGTTTGCTGACAGGCTGGCCAGCCCAACCCTACAGTCAGGCTGTTGGTGGTGAACCTGTACGGTCCCACACACACTCAGGAGCTGGTACCACCTGATGGCCTGAGAGGAAGGTGAGGAAGACACATCATTCTGGCAGCCCCTTAGTTCTTTTAGTGTGCATTTGTAATTGTTGTGGTGCCACCAGGCTTGTCAGGTTATTCTTTGCATGTTATTTCTTTACTAACCGTTATAACCAGTATACGACCATTGAATCTGCATGGCTGCATGTTTAATTGTTTCCAGGGGCAGACTGGGACCAGAAATCGGTATTGTCATTTCTAACACACCGGCTAATTTTTTCCTTGAAATCCCCACACCGGTCCATTATATTCCTCAAGGCCCCCACATTGGCCCATTTTTCCCATCGAGGCTCCAATTATTAGCCTGAATGGTTTCATTTTGCATGAAAAATCCAGGTTAAAGAGGCCCATAGACTAATAATGAACCAGCCTATCTGGCATTTGCCCAAAATGCCAGAAGGCCAGTCCGCCCCTGATTGTTACAGTGCATGTTTGATCAAGTTCCATTCACAAATACACAACCATCATTCAGAAATATGATTCAAATGGCCCGGAGAAGTAGTTGCTATACATCTGAATATGTGTCTGACGTTGACCCAGAGAGCACTATGTGAGTATGGTGAAGTGGATCAGCAACACCCATGCAGCGGTTCGATGGCTCAACCGGCCCCAGAATGTGTCCTTCCTCACTGTGTGTGACGCCACCGTCGGATCCTGTGTACAGGTGGGTTTTTTCCTTCATCTATGCTAAGGTGGTCCTCCCTAGAAAAGGGTTTTATTGGCGTCGTCTGTGTCGTACTCCATGTTGGATCTAAGACGTGTTCCTTCACTTGAATTTCAGAAACATGAGGAAGCTTCAGATCTCTGGCTCACCAGACAGGTAAGTTGAAAAGTTATGAAAATGTTATTATAGAAAATGTTCTATAATATTAGCAAATTCATATTTCCATCTAGTAACATTTTATTTGAATGCTACTGTGGGCTTGATGTGGTCCGCATTGTGCTGCAATTTTAAAACTATTGTATCTATATGCTAATAGTAAAGAGGAAATTGATGCACTTTGACTGGTCCTTAAAATCCAATGTCCTCAGAACCAGAAGCCAGTGTTTTCAAATGACAGGAGCAGGTTTTTCCTGACCATACCGGTGAAGCAGGGGGGACAAGGAGACTTCCATCATATTGCCATGTTCACCAAATCGGTGGGTGCTGTCATACTCCAATTCTGAAATACACCCTGGTCATCTTGTCATTCTCCAGCTTTTTCAGGGCTCACTTTGTGTCTTAAAAAAAAAAAAACATTTTTACATGTTTTTATCGAGAGGAGAAAAAAAAATCACAATTTGTCTTTTCTCAGTTCAGAAGTGATCAAAATGATGTCCGTCACTTGACGTCAGGCAACTGGGAGGTGACCAAGATATTAGCTTATGATGAGGGGGAGCAAACCATGTAAGTCTGGAGAATAGGAGAATAAATGAATGTCATATTTTGTGTTACAGATATGAGCTCAAACAAGTGTTTTCAAACATCTCTTCTGTTGAAACTATCCTATTTGTAACTGTAGATGATTGTACTTGCCCTGGTTAAAGTCATTCTGCTTTCACCTATATAGATATTTTATCAGTACTCAAGACTCCCCACAAAAGAGACACGTGTACAGGTGAGAAATTATTCCAAAACGTTTTCCCCATCAAGAAATGCGCACGCTGTATGTCGAAAACATTCTTCTCAATAACACCAGACATTTCAGCTACATTCTAGGAGCTGTTAGCCCTATTCAGCTACAGTGTATCTTACCCCATCCGTATTGCATAGACATAATACATTGTTGAAATGCAATTATCTCAAGAATGCGAAGAAGTGCTTCAACAAACCAACACACAAATCCCTCTTTCAGTGCATCTACTATTGGTCTGTTCTCTCAACGATGTTTGACCTGTGAGGTGAACCAGGAAGCATGCGCGTTCTTTGATGCAGACATCAGCCCGAACAAACAGCATGTTATTCTACAGTGTAAAGGTAAGGTCTGTGCTTTTTCCTTCTGGATATCAATTCAGCCAAATACAGCTGTATGTAGTAAAACACAACCTGTTCTGGGTAATGTCTGAGACATGGTTAGGGAGTAATTATGCCATGATGTATTTTATGATACAGTAGCAGATGGCGCCTGGGTCTCCGAACCACTGCTTTAATAAGTATATCCCGCGGGTGACGTCGTTGGGCTCACATAGTCTAGGGTAGCTACGATACTACTATAAAACCATGTTAGGAAATCCTACTGAACCTTTGTTCAGTCTCAAAACGATGCCATGCAGTGTTGCTAGAGTATCTTCTGTTCCACAGGTCCCGGTGCTCCATCTGTGATGCTGCAGAGTTTTAATGATGGAAACAGTGAGTAATACTAAGTATTGATATGAATACTCGTGTCCTGTACTGTACTGTACTATTTCCAGTCTGTTTTAATGGTTCCTATTTCATATTTGGCCACGAGATTGTTGGCTGTGTTTCACATCGTGTGAAATACATTTTCAACAGCTGTCCAAATGAAATGTTCTGCCAAGGTTTAAATGAGCATCTGGGAAGTGTTTTTTTTTATGCAAATTGTATTGATTTGTCTTTTATATGCCTGGATGCTTTTCAATGATACTGAATATGAGGCATAATTGTACTGAAATGATGTGATTGGTGACAGTCTAAAACAAAGGATCACAGGACATGTGGTTTAGATGCAGTGGCCTATGTGAAGTCAGCCAACTGTATTAGAAAAATGTACAACTCAAATGAATGTGCTTCGTGAAACAATATGTTGATTGATTTTTCCATCACGTTTAATACCCCATATAATCGCTATCCTTGTGTCTCTTTACACGTAGTGTGTCAATGGTTACTTTCACACAATGGTTACTTTCACACAATGGTTACTTTCATCCTCACAGCTTACTTTATATTGGACAACAACATGCCTCTGAGAGCTGCCTTGGAAATGAAAAAGATCTCTAAGTCAGATGTCAGGGTTATTCCAAGTGAAGACTTTGGTAACTAACCATTTCTCTCTGTGTATATTTCTGTCTCTCTCTCTCTCTCTCTCTCTCTCTCTCTCTCTCTCTCTCTCAATTCAAGGGGCTTTATTGGCATGGAAACATGTGTTAACATTGCCAAAGCAAGTGAGGTAGATAATATACAAAAGTGAAATAAAAAATACAAATTTACAGTAAACATTACACATACAGAAGTTTCAAAACAATAAAGACATTACAAATGTCATATTATATGTATATACAGTGTTGTAACAATGTACAAATGGTTAAAGTACAAAATGGAAAATAAATAAACATAAATATGGGTTGTATTTACAATGGTGTTTGTTCTTCACCGGCTGCCCTTTTCTTGTGGCAACAGGTCACAAATCTTGCTGCTGTGATGGAACACTGTGGTATTTGTGGGCATTGTGCACATAGCCTGTCTTCTCTTGAGAGCCATGTCTGCCTACGGCGGCCTTTCTCAATAGCAAGGCTGTGCTCACTGAGTCTGTACACAGTCAAAGCTTTCCTTAAGTTTGGGTCAGTCACAGTGGTCAGGTATTCTGCCACTGTGTAGTCTCTGTTTCTGTCTCTCTCTCTCTCTCTCTCTCTGCTCCATAGTCTGTCGGTCACTTTTTTCTCTCTCTCTCTACAGTATATTGTTTATTTTAATAACTACTGTAATTCAGTATTTTCTTCCTCACAGAGCTGCCTTTGAAACTCACCTATCCACTTGACTTTTCTGAATCTCTTCTCTATGGCCTTCTTTTGATTGTGTAAGCATCGCTCCTCTTTCCTAGCGTTCTAACATAGTTACACAGTCTTCAGTACATTTTCATTCAGCAATACGTTTAGAACTGAGTACGTTACCTTGAGAACAAACACAATGATTTTCTAAGTCCATGATGTGAGATTATGCTTTCTTTAATTACGGGAATATGTTTTCGCATAATATGGAACTTTAAATTTGTCATCTTGTTTGAGAAGCTTGAATTAACCACACTCTTTCATCCCTCTCCCTCCCCCTACCGCCCCTCTCTTAGTGATGGTGGGCCTGGCAGTCAGTCGGTGAGTGATGAGTATGAGCTGGGTTGGGACTCGGTGCTGGTAAGTTGTGATGAGGTGATCGTGGCCAGGCTGGACGGCAGGGGGACAGGCTTCCGGGGCCTGAGAGTCCTGCAGCAGGTCCACCAGCGCCTGGGTACCGTGGATGTTCAGGACCAGATAGCTGCACTGGAGTATGTAACCTCCGACCAGCGTGATATATATATATCATGTATTTATTTACATATGATGGGATGTATAGAAATTATGGACAGTATATGGATAGAATATGTATATATATATATATAGAATATAGAATACAATACGATGCGATATACACTATTATATGATATGATACGATATGCAATATATAAGATGTAATGCTATATACAGTGAGGTGCGATGCCATACAATATGATATAAGACAATGCCATAAGACAGGATGTAATATGGTTCGACACAATATTTTCCCCTTTCCATTGAAATCCATTGAAAATGAATGTCATGGTTGTGCCCTCTAACTTCACTGTCAGTCATCTGTGTTAAAGCCCTCATGAAATGTCTGTAAAAATAATTAGTCATTCTGTTTTGGGTTGCATTTATTTTTTACTCATTACAGATACTTGATGACACTCCCATACATTGACCGCGCGCGGATCGGAATCTACGGAAAGGCAAGTTTAACTGCTGTCTTTCAGTTGATCACCATGCTTCACACTCACAGGCGTGTTCAACAAGTGAAGGTGTTCTTTTCTTTCCAGGGATACGGTGCTTACCTCACCTTGATGCTTCTGAGGTCCACTGCGCTGATTAAGTGTGCAGCTGCTAATTCCCCAGTGGTTGACTGGAAACTTTATGGTAAGTAATGTCTCCATGATCGTACCCTTTAGGTCAGTTTCCTTGACAGATTAAACCTAGTCCTGAATTGAAAAGCAAGCTGAATGGACAATCTCCATTGAAATAGGTTTTTGAGTCTAGGTTTAGGCTCAATCTAGGATTGGGTAACTGGTGCTGTGTGTTTTGTGTGAGTACATTTTCCACAACAAATTACATTAAATATTGTACAAATGTGATTATCAATGAAATTTGGAGATGAAAGAACTGAATACTTTTTTGAAATGTTGCGTACTTTCCTCCACATGAAGCTTCAGCATTTTCAGAGCGATACTTTGGCCTGACGTCAAAGAACGACAACAGATATCAAGTAAGTTGTTTATCACAGTCCATCTGTTGTTGTTATTGATGGTTTTCTATTTGTTGTTCTACAGTATATCACAGCAGATTGGAGAACAGCGGGAACTGTCACACTGAAGCGTGCGTGTGTGTGTGTGTGTGCGTGCGTGTGTGTGTTGGGTGTTCGTATTTATGTGTGTGTACATGCGCACATGTTTGTGTGTGTGTATGTTCATGGGCCAGGTATTGTTCATCAGTCAGAATAATAACTAGTGAAGCTGTACAACTTCCTGTGTGAGATTACTGTGTTATCAGTGAAAGTGTTCCCCTGAAAGTGGGTTGTTGGTATGTGGGCCACACAGTTCCAGCCATTTAATATGTAAATGATGCTGGTCCAGAGAAGTAGGTCAAATTGATCATAAATGAACAGCGGGGCATCACTCATACAGTCCTTAGAGGTAGATGGAAAAAGGCACGTTCTGTTAAGGATTAGCCCCTTTTTTCAATTTTCGCCAAAAATGACATACCCAAATCGAACTGCCCTGAAGCAAGGATATGCATTTTTTTCTTGGTACCATTTGAAAGGAAACACTTTTCGTGTTATTTACAACCTCATGCTAATCGCATTAGCCTACGTTAGCTTAACCATCCTGTGGAAGTGACACCGATCCCGAAGAAGATTTATAATGAAGCAACACACTGGATCCCCTGGGGTGTTAGACAAGTTTGATCCAGTCCTGTATTGTAGCCTGGCTCAACCAGACTGAACACTGTGCTCAGCATTGTTTGTGAAGTGAAGGAATAAGTGAGCAGTCTGATTTAACAAGGCTAATTGTTTAACGCAATCTTTTCACAACTATTTATTCAGTGCTGTGGTTGGTTTTCCCTCAGATATTGCTTTCTGTTCAAACCTGAGGTTTTTCGTGTATTCATGTGAATATTCATGTGAAAATTGATGTATATTGATGTGTATAGTTTATAGTGCATATTGATGTGTATAGTGCATATTGATGTGAATATTGATAAGTATGGTGTACACTACAGGTCAAATGTTTTAGAGCGCCTACTCATTCAAGGGTTTTCTTTATTTTTACTATTTTATACATTGTAGAATAATAGTGAAGACATCAAAAGTATGAAATAACACATAAGGAATCATGTAGTAACCAAAAAAGTGTTAAACAAATCAAAATATATTTTATATTTGAGATTCTTCAAATAGCCACTCTTTGCCTTGATGACAGCTTTACACACTCTTGGCATTCTCTCAACCAGCTTCACCTGGAATGCTTTTCCAACAGTCTTGAAGGAGTTCCCACATATGCTGAGCACTTGTTGGCTGCTTTTCCTTAACTCTGCGGTCCCACTCATCCCAAACCATCTCAATTTGGTTGAGGTCGGGGGATTGTGGAGGACAGGTCATCTGATGCAGGACTCCATCACTCTCCTTCTTGGTCAAATAGCCCTTACACAGCTTGGAAGTGTGTTGGGTCATTGTCCTGTTCAAAAACAAATGATAGTCCCACTAAGCACAAACCAGATGGGATGGCATATCACTGCAGAATGCTGTGGTATCCATGCTGCTTAAGTGTGCTTTGAATTCTAAATAAATCACTGACAGTGTCACCAGCAAAGCACCCCCACACCATAACGCCTCCTCCTCCATGCTTTACGGTGGGAAATACAAATATGGAGATCATCCGTTAACCCACACCGCATCTCACAAAGACACAGCGGTTGGAACCAAAAATCTTCTATTTGAACTCCAGACCAAAGGTCTAATGTCCATTGCTCGTGTTTCTTGGCCAAAGCAAGTCTCTTCTTCTTATTGGTGTCCTTAAGTAGTGGTTTCTTTGCAGCAATTCAACCATGAAGGCCTGATTCACACAGTCTCCTCTGAACAGTTGATGTTGAGATGTGTCTGTTACTTGAGCTCTGTGAAGCATTTATTTGGGCTGCAATTTCTGAGGCTGGTAACTCTAATGAACCCATCCTCTGCAGCAGAGGTAACTCTGGGTCTTCCATTCCTGTGGCGGTCCTCATGAGATCTAGTTTCATCCAGCTTGATGGTTTTTGCGACTGCACTTGAATACACTTACAAAGTTTCGTATTGACTGACCTTCATGTCTTAATGATGGACTGTCATTTCTCTTTGCTTATTTGAGCTTTTTTTGCTATAATATGGACTTGGTCTTTTACCAAATATGTCTATCTTCTGTATACAAACCCTACCTTGTCTCAACACAACACTCCAGGTGACTACCTCATGAAGCTGGTTGAGAGAATGCCAAGAGTGTGCAAAGCTGTCATCAATGCAAAGTGTGACTATTTGAAGAATATCAAATATAACATATATTTAGATTTGTTTAACACTTTTTTGGTTACTCCATGATTCGATCTGTGTTATTTCATAGTTTTGATGTCTTCACTATTATTCTACAATGTAGAAAATAGTCAAACTAAAGAAAAACCTGTTATGATTATGTGTTCTAAAGCGTTAGACCGGTAGTGCATATTTATGTGAATATTGATGTGTATAGTGTATATTGATGTGAATATTTATGTGTATATTGATGTTTATATTGATGTGTATACAGGGCTCATCTGTGAGAAAGACCTTGGTCTCAACATGACTCCTTGTCAAAAATAATGGTTAAAAAAAATTGAAAACCTTGAGGTTACACTGTCTCCCATATCTATTCTTTCAGGTTTCTAGAGTACTTCCAAATATGAAAGGGTTGCAAGGAAACATGATGAAAGGACCGCAAGGACCGGATTTTCTGTTGATTCATGGAACCGCTGATGGTAAATACCCTTTTGTCCAACAGAAATGGAAAATAGACCATCCTAAATCTGTCAAAATCAGTGATTGGTGTTGTATTCAAAGTCAATTTGCAAAACCAATTGGTGATTTTTGTTCTTTTCTCAGCAAATGTTCATTTCCAACATTCAGCAGAGTTGATTAAGCACTTGATCAAAATTGGAGCGAACTACACAATGCAGGTATGAGCCGTGATAAACAAATTTGAATGAAAATGTTGAATGAGTGATTATATAATGTGATTATTGAAATGATTTTGATTGCTAGCCAATATATTTTCACTCACCCACCACCTTCGCACGTACACACGCACACACACACACACACATATGCAATGCACACGCGCGCACACACACACACACACACATATGCAATGCACACACACACACACACACACACACACACACACACATTGAGTTACTTTCTTGTTCCTTCTAACTGATAGAGGAGTAACCACAATTCACTACAGAAATGACAGTCCCATTCCTGGACAGTACTATCCTGACTGACCTTGTGTTTGACCTTTGTTTGAGACAGCTCTACCCAGACGAGGGCCACTTCCTGTCCCTGCAGAGCCAGAAGCACCTGTCTGAGTCCCTGGTTGGCTACTTCAGAACATGTTTTCAGGACTTCAGCACACCGCTACCTGAGGAGATAGGGAAAGAGGATGATGACTGACAGGGTTGGGGTTAGACGATGACTGACAGGGCTAGGTTTAGATGGTGACTGACAGGGCTAGGTTTAGATGGTGACTGACATGAGGACGTGCAGGCGGGCCGTGTGTGGATCTGGGATCGCTTATGTTGAAGCAGTACAATGACTGCTCTGCCCTCATGAGGGATGTTTGCTGTTGATTAGGTGTCCAATGTAGGCAAGACATACAGTTGAAGTTGGAAGTTGACATACACTTATGTTGGAGTCATTAAAACTCGTTTTTCAACCACTACACAAATTTCTTGTTAATTAACAAACTATAGTTTTGGCAAGTCGGTTAAGACATCTACTTTGTGCATGACACAAGTAATTTTTCCAACAATTGTTTACAGACAGATTATTTCACTTATAATTCACTGTATCACAAATCTAGTGGGTCAGAAGTTTACATACACTAAGTTGACTGTGCCTTTAATAAACAGCTTGTAAAATTCCTGAAAATTATGTCATGCTTTGGAAGCTTCTGATAGGCTAATTGACATCATATGAGTCAGTTGGAGGTGTACCTGTGAATGTATTTCAAGGCCTACCTTCAAACTCAGTGCCTCTTTGCTTGACATCATAGGAAAATCTAAAGACATCAGCCAAGACCTCAGAAGAAAAATTGTAGACCTCCACAAGTCTAGTTCATCCTTGGGAGCAATTTCCAAACGCCTGAAGGTACCACGTTTATCTGTACAAACAATAGTAGGCAAGTAGAAACACCATGGGACCACGCAGCCGTCATACCGCTCAGGAAGGAGACACGTTCTGTCTCCTAGAGATGAACGTACATTGGTGCGAAAAGTGCAAATCAATCCCAGAACAACAGCAAAGGACCTTGTGAAGATGCTGGAGGAAACGGGTACAAAAGTATATATATCCACAGTAAAATGAGTCATATATCGACATAACCTGAAAGGACGCTCAGCAAGGAAGAAGCCACTGCTCCAAAACCACCATAATGTAACGGCTTTCTTCTATCTCCTCCTCGGACGAGGAGGTGTAGCAAGGATCGGACCAAAATGCAGCGTGGCTATTGCAATCCATGTTTATTAAATAATAAAGAAGCACGAACTTACAAAAACAATAAACGTAATGTGAAAACCGAAACAGCCCTATCTGGTGCAAACACAAAGACAGGAACAATCACCCACGAAAACACTCACAGAATATGGCTGCCTAAATATGGTTCCCAATCAGAGACAACGATAATCACCTGACTCTGATTGAGAACCGCCTCAGGCAGCCCTAGACTACTTAGACACCCCACAAAACCCCTAAGACAAAAACACACCACAATAACCCATGTCACACCCTGGCCTGACCAAATAATTAAAGAAAACACAAAATACTAAGACCAAGGCGTGACACATAAATTAGCCAGACTATGGTTTGCAACTGCACATGGGGACAAAGATCGTACTTTTTGGAGAAATGTCCTCTGGTTTGATGAAACAAAAATGGAACTGTTTGGCCATAATGAACATCGTTATGTTTGAGGAAAAAGGGGGATGCTTGCAAGCCGAAGAACACCATCCCAACCGTGAAGCACGGGGGTGACATCATCATGTTGTGGGGGTGCTTTGCTGCAGGAGGGACTGGTGCACTTCACAAAATAGATGGCATCATGAGGCAAGAAAATGATGTGGATATATTGACCCAACATCTCAAGACATCAGTCAAGAAGTTAATGCTTGGTCGTAAAATGGGTCTTCAAAATGGACAATGACCCCAAGCATACTTCCAAATTTGTGGCAAAATGGCTTAAGGACAACAAAGTCAAGGTATTGGAGTGGCCATCACAAAGCCCTGACCTCAATCCTATTGATAATTTGTGGGCAGAACTGAAAAAGTGTGTGCGAGTAAGGAGGCCTACAAACCTGACTCAGTTACACCAGCACTATCAGGAGGAATGGGACAAAATTCACCCAACTTATTGTGGGAAGCTTGTGGAAGGCTACCCGAAATGTTTGACCCAAGTTAAACACTTTAAAGGCAATGCTACCAAATACTAATTGAGTGTATGTAAACTTCTGACCCACTGGGAATGTGATGAAAGAAATAAAAACTGAAATAAATCATTCTCTCTACTATTATTCTGACATTTCAAAATTTTAAAATAAAGTGGTGATCCTAACTGACCTAAAACAGGGATTTTTTACTAGGATTAAATGTCAGGAATTGTGAAAAACTGAGTTTAAATGTATTTGGCTGAGGTGTATGTAAACTTCCGACTTCAACTGTAGCTGATGTGGGGTAATGTGATGTGTGTGTGTGTGTGTGTTTGGTTTGTGTGTGTGTGTGTGTGTGTGTGTGTGTGTGTGTGTGTGTGTGTGTGTGTGTGTGTGTGTGTGTGTGTGTGTGTGTGTGTGTGTGTGTGTGTGTGTGTGTGTGTGTGTGTGTGTGTGTGTGTGTGTGTGCGTGTGTGCGTGTGTACTTGCAACATACAGGACTACAGATCATGGAGGCTTTCTATTTGTAGAATAACGCAGTGGTTGGACAAAATCTGAGGGTTAAATGTCATTTTTGTTTTACATTTTTTTATATTCCACTCAGTGATACACTGGTTTCTCCCTCCACAGCTTTTACCATCAGCTGTATCGTCATACTGTGAAAAGCATACTTTTGTTGAAGCCCACGTTTATCCACATTATTCCAATTGTAATAAGCATGAACACAACTCTACCGCTTTCTGTCTGTCTTATCCCATTCTTGTATGTGCTCTAATAATGTGTACATTTTACTTTCAGTTACTGACGTGCACATATATATACACATATTAGGTGATGTTACATAGGACATAACACCATGGGTTATTTGATAAAGTGCTATTTTTCATGTCTTATGATATGCTGTTTTCAGCTGGATGTTTACTGTATACAGTGTGCATATTTTTGAGATATGTGTCGCAGGGGTTGATCTATAAGAATATTGTACGAGTTTACGGTCTTTATTTTTACTGGGGTTTGTTACACTTCAGATGAATAGCCATTGTCTTTGGATTGATTGAACAATAAAGAAGTTTAGAAAACAACTGTGTTCTGCCAATGAAATGTCCGTGACAGGTCTCTCTGGGTCTCATACTGAGAGGCTTTCTGTCGATTTTTCCATCTGAGAGCCAAGTAAATATAGGCATCAAAATAATATATTCTGCACAGCATTCAGATGTCTGGAACCTGAAGTCTGAAGTCTTTAATCCTGCTTTAGTTTCCATTGGCTACTCAGTGTCCCAGTGGTTCAGATGGTAAGTTAAACAGGTTGGAGGTTATTGCTGCTCATTCATTTATTGTATATGATACAAATCCATGCACACATTGGGTATGATATCCCTGTTATAGTGGTTGTTTGCCATTCATCTTTACTTGATTTTATTAGGTGTGTTTGATAGGGGCAATGCACATTAATCAACATGTGTGAAAATATCTGTGCCATATTAGCCAGCCGGCTAATTTTCAACTGTAGTCCCATGGATCTAGCCAGTGACTTGTGTGATTATTTTACAGACAGACTGTTTGCGTCCTGAATGCCACCCTTTTTAGTGCCCTACCTGCAGAACCATAGGGCTCTGGTTAAAAGTAGTGCACTATATAGGGAATAGGGTGGCATTTGGGATGCATAAACTGAGAGAGATTTAATTACTTTACAGGAACAAATTAAACACTGTCCTGTGAGTCAGCTTCATACTGAGTCTCCTCTGACCGAATGAACCTATTTGAGAGAAGGAAAGTACAAAATAGGTAGCCTCAGAGCCATGTATCTGATACAATGAGTTTTCTATGCTTCCCCATTGTGTGAGACAATGTTGAGCGCAGCATTCAGTCCTGGTTAAACCAGGCTACAAAATAGGCCTTGAGCTTGAGCGATGTGGAGGGATACAGAGCCAAATGACAACAGCACACTTCTCCGATCTCTATATGAGGAGATCCCCATTGTTGCAAGACAGATTCACTTGTGATGGGCATTGCACTTTGTTATTATTCATGCGCTTAGGGATTCTGTCTGTTGCTGCTGTCTTTTTAAAGTCTATGGCGGTGGGGGGGGGGGGGGGGGGGGTCGCTCTCACCACCCTAGAAGGGAATACAATTCTGACCTGGATGATACTATGTCAAATGGACATTGACTGTAGCACTGCATGGTTTGTTAGCCTATTATACAGTAAGCAATCCTCGCCACTTAGCCAGAGGACGCTTTTACACATGGATCACTGAAGAGCCGAAACTGTGCTGGCTGGATTGGTTTATTGTATTGTTCAAAACAAAAAATAGCTGCTTATCTCCAGAATACATCATATCATACAGTATATGGAGCATTTGTAAGTTCTTGCTAACATCAATATGTCCTTTTCTCATTCTTACAGCTGAAGCCTCCTTCTCATAGTCTGGTCCAAGATCTGAAGGTGCTCTTGTCAACTCCCTTACTTTAACAAATATTGTTTTTCTTGACAATGAGTGACGAGGAGTTGGTACGAACCTGTTTTCTACAACAGGAAATGAATCCTGCAACAACAGGAAATGTGAATTATTATGTGGATTATAATTAATGGCTATTTTTTGTAGGGGTTGATAAAACATTTCGTAAGGGAAAATCAAGTCTGAAATTTCAAAATTCAGAAGCCTTTTTAAACCTCAAATACACCGCACGTTGAAAATGTCCTGCATGCAGGAAAGTTCTCTTGCAGCAAGTGATCAAATTAAGATCCTACACCTACACCTGGCCATGTTAGCCTCTGCAGGCACCGAGGGTCTGTTTCCACACTCTGCGTCCTACTCACTTGTCACTTTCACCGTGTATACAATGTGAAGTCTAAAACTAAACATCACACATCTCCATGCCGTGTAAGCTCTTGTTAGGAATAGATGTCGTCTCAACCCTAAATTATTAGCTGTATGTATATTTGATGTCACATAACACCTCCTCCCGTTTCTATCATCTTGATATGTAATTGAATTAATACAACGATGCACTGGCCTATACTGGCAGTGTGTACACGCATGCATACAGAAGGCGTATTCAGTCTATATTGGCTAGATTATCTTGAGTTGAAAATATCTCCAAGCCCTTTGTACTATCTAAATCTGAGTAGACACACAGTATTGTTGTTTGCATGTACTTAACGTTATGTACTGTACATTCCACTGACCATTTCCTCATTTTTCGAAGTAAGCTAAGGTTTTGGTTTCGTGGCTCAAAGAAGGATGTTAAGCACTACACTTTTAGGAAAAAAAAGGTGCTATCTAGAACCAAAAAGGGTTCTTTGGCTGTCGCCATAGGTGAAAGGGTTCAAGGTAGAACCCTTTCAGAGGGAATGTGGCTCAGTTGGCTGCATGTTGATTCCTCCCTCAGCCTCAGACAAACCACACTCAATAAACACTCAGAAAATGGTATTTCATTAAATGCTTTTAGATATTATCAAATGGAAGCCAGATATGAATTGTTTAAAAACCACTGAGTACACCACTAAGATTGCGTTACCTCTCACTATGGTCATTGGTTACACTGCATACAAATAACCTGTTTCAACTAAGTCATAGCCCTGAGTCACTATAGCTGCAATTAGACAGGCAGCCCAATTCAGATATGTTCTCCAATTATTGGCAAAAGAGCTGATCTGATTGGTCAAAAGACAAATGAGGGAAAAAAATATCAGAATTGTGCTGCCTGTGTAAACGCAGGCTTTGTGCCAAAATGTTGGTTCAGCATTACAGACTTGTGAGCAATATCAACTTTGTTGATTTGTTTTGACTTCAGAGTAAGACCAGAGCACCATCTAGTGTTGAAGTACCCTCATCTCAAGTACCAAACTAGTCCTCCCAACGTTAACCCTCGCAAATAACGCTTTACAGCAGACGGCTAACAGATGTATTATTGTGGTAGAGGTTTCTAATACTATTAAACATGAAGTTACTTTTGTGATAAGACCAGTGGCCAGAAATATGTTTCCTATAAGGAAGAGGCTTCCAATCCCACCCTCAGGGAAAGATGGGGGCGGCACAGACGAAAGCAAAACGTAAGCAGTACAGACATAAAGCCAAGTCATATACGTGTATGCATTGCTCAATATATCTATCTTCCTTTCTGATATTGTAATAGCCCTGCTCAACTTGCTGCACCATCAGTCTTCCCTACAGAATAACAATTTGTCCTATTGCTGTGGCACTCCAGACAAGACCAGACAGGGGAGAGAGTGAAAGCCCTCTGGGGCTGATGGCGTGTTACTCTGCAAACCCTCTTATCTCAGAGAAGACAAATCGAGAGGATGACAAGATGAGGATTTATGACTTAACAATTTGCTTCCTTTCACCATGACCAGGGCTCAGCTCTTGTCATTAGCTAATGCTCCCCTATATAGGGAATAGGGTGCCATTTTAGACACAATCATGTTCCTGATGTAGGCCTATATCTTTCAGCTGTTCAACCAACCTGCCTATTTTCTTCAGTAAACATGTGGCATACAGTGTCATACATTCCATAATGGAGACCCGCCTCTAAACAGCATGTTGGTATAGGTCCTCTCACGGAATATCCATACAGACAGTTCTGAGAGAGGAAGCCTATCACTTTTGATTATCCGGGTTGTATTCATTAGGCACGAAGCGGTAGAAAACGGACTTAGACAAGGAGGGGCAATTTGAACACCTCCAATAAGACATTTATAATTGTCCTTGCACAACGTTTTGCTACGATGTGACCTAATGACTACGCTCCAGTTGTGTCTGAGTTTCCGTTCCGCGGCCACCTGCCTAATTCGTTCACTCCAATGAAACGGTGTGGCGGTGGGGGAACCACATGCGAAGACATCTGCGCCACATTAGTGGCGTACCATCCATTAACAATGGCTGTCACAGCGCTCTCCGCACCTGGTGGTGGAAATAGTGCACGTCGGTGTCGAGTAATAGATGCCCCACTCCCTCTGACCTCTGACCTTTAAGTGGCCATCGCCATGACCACCTGGCTTTAAAAAGCAAACAGAGCTGAGCTTTAACAAGGTTTTTATTTCACTGGATGGGGAAAACGGATCTCAACTTTGTCTCCTCACCTGTCACACATGTGGGAGCTACTACAGTCAGTAAACCATTATTAACCCGTGCTTTCCCTTAACTCAGCATAGCTCATACAGATATAGCCTAGGCCTAATGCTAGGGTCTACAAAAATGCACTAGGTATCGCACTGAAATGCTTCCCGCTAACTCGTCTCAGGGCCAAACTCCAGGGGGGTCTGCACATTCTGGTAGCAGTGAAGGATGGGGAAGATTTGCAGTAAATTCCAGAGCATGACCCTCCACTAATACCTCCCAGCAGAGACATCTGGAGCCGTGGCTACTGCAGATCAGCTCTACTGTATGCTGGAGCAGCTGCTCTCAGCTACTAAGGGTGGGTGGGAAGGAAGGGGGAGGGAGGAACCAGGGAGGGACCTCCATGAGTCCTGAATAGCTGCAGCGTTTAGTGGGGCACCTGTTATGCCCAGGTTGCATCAAGCCATCTCGTTCTGGTCAACCAATCAGGTCTCTTGCTACAGTTTGTCATTCCAGAAACAGAGAACCAGACAGTCCATTTGGACAGTGTTTCAGCTGCTGAAAGCACAAACCACCTGACACGAACTGTGTGACTAATGAGTGATTTAGACCTACGCAGTCATCAGGCTTGCATATGAACATGTGTACAATAACCACTGAACATGAAATAGATTGTCTGTTGATTCAATACAAATGAATTCCATCTACATTCTTACAACGAGGGACAGACAACATTATCAGCCACTTCCTGCCATACAGGTGTATCCTTCTTTTCATTCCACTTGATAGATTACAGCTTACTGTGCATATGATGTTAGTACAGTGAGTGGAAGGTAACCACTGATTCCTGGCTCTCCAATTAGCCTAGACAGCCCCTCCAGGTTCCCCCCAACGCGAGATAGAAAGAGGCTGCTTATCTGGTACTCTGCAGGGCATGCAGGTCTGGAGGTCTGCTCAGCTCTAAACACCTTCACACCCCATTGGTGACAACTAGCCAGGCCTACTGAAGAGCTAGCAGGGCTCCAGTGGCTCCAGTTCAATGCCATCTGTGTCCCAGTCACCCTAAACACACCGCTAGATTAATGAGCAATGGAGGCACCAGGGATTTATAGAGCCAGAGCCGTAATGGTAGATACATCTGCCAGTGCCACCTCAACTATGGTGTCAACAATGCCAGGGTGGAAACTGGGCACAGTGATGGGGATTGATGCTTAGATAGACAGCTCAGTAGTCAGAATTCATCAACCATTGCTGTTATTTGCAAACAACTGAACTAAGTACTTGACATTTAGAAATATGCAACAATCTATGAATGAAATAGCGATATGAGTGCAGTGTTACAATACATGCATGTTGTCTTGCATGACACTGAATAGAGTAGAGATAAATACTGTAGGTAAGGGTGAAATTATATCACTAAACATATTGTATGGACACCATGCCTTTTCACCTGCAGGTGGTGCTCTAATTTAACATTTTAGTTTTGGACAGGCGCGTTTGAGTATTGTTTTTTTCTCACCAAAAGAGAGCGCTGTTGTCCAAGCCAGAGCTAAATGCTGTACAGCCTAATCTATCAAGTCAAATTGTATTTGTAAAGTAATCCTTACACATTCACCAGAAGGGAACAACATGCACGTGTTTGTATGCAGTCATTAATGAATTATAAATGTTATATAATCATAATACAGCACCGCTGTGAAAACAATAGCAGCACATTCACTGTGAAGATGTTCATTTAATAGAAGTAGGACTACATTTGCTTTTGTATTGCCCTCCCAAAAACACTGGATTATAGGGATTTTTTTATTTATTATTTAATTATTCAGGTGCCCACATAGGATTCTAAGACACTGTATTGATGATCCAGAGTTTGGTGTTCCTGCCTAGTTAAATAATGGTTACATTCTTTTTTTTAAACATTTTTGAAAATACTATCCTACAGAGCCTGAAATCCTTGGATACTTGACAAAGACTAGGATCCTCTGTTCTCTTTCCTGTCTGCCTTCTTATTACTGAGGCAGCTCCATAATGATGTTCTCTCCAGCTCTTAGACGTCATCACCTGGCCAACGAAGCAAAACTAGAGAGAAGAGATGTTCTCTCCAGCTCTTAGAGGTCATCACCTGGCCAATGAAGCAGAACAAGAGAGAGGACATGTTCTCTCCAGCTCTTTGAGTTCATCACCTGGCCAATGAAGCAGAACAAGAGAGAGGAGATGTTCTCTCCAGCTCTTAGAGGTCACCACCTGGCCAATGACGCAGAACTAGAGAGAGGAGATGTTCTCTCCAGCTCTTAGAGGTCATCACCTGGCCAATGAAGCAGAACAAGAGAGAGGACATGTTCTCTCCAGCTCTTTGAGTTCATCACCTGGCCAATGAAGCAGAACAAGAGAGAGGAGATGTTCTCTCCAGCTCTTAGAGGTCACCACCTGGCCAATGACGCAGAACTAGAGAGAGGAGATGTTCTCTCCAGCTCTTAGAGGACATCACCTGGCCAATGAAGCAGAACAAGAGAGAGGACATGTTCTCTCCAGCTCTTAGAGGTCCCCACCTGGCCAATGACGCAGAACTAGAGAGAGGAGATGTTCTCTCCAGCTCTTAGAGGTCATCACCTGGCCAATGAAGCAGAACAAGAGAGAGGAGATGTTCTCTCCAGCTCTTAGAGGTCATCAACTGGCCAATGAAGCAGAACAAGAGAGAGGAGATGTTCTCCAGCTCTTAGAAGTCACCACCTGGCCAATGAAGGAGAACAAGAGAGAGGAGATGTTCTCCAGTAGTCTGTTTCTAATCAGGGAACCTCCTTCACCTGGTTTCAACCAGACTTCACCTGGTCTAAAAAGCAGCTCAGGAACTCCCCATGGCATCATATGCTGACACGGTGTCTTGAAGCTGCAGTCTGAGGTAAAATGTGTGAAAACTTCAAATCAAATACTATTACTGGTGATACTCAGCATCCTCTGCATACCCCTCCTCATCATCACCACAAGCAGCAGCATCTTTAGGCATCAATATCTGATATAATATCAAGACAGCAATGTAAACTTGAACCTACCAATCCCTCCTCCCCCTTTATTTTCTTGAGTGTCTCTTTCTGAATCAGTCGATCATTAGCTCGCCCTCCTCCGTGCCAGGTTAAGTGACTTGCGAGGAGCTGAGAGCTGCTCCGTGCCAGGTTAAGTGACGTGTGAGGAGCTGAGAGCTGCTCCGTGCCAGGTTAAGTGACGTGTGAGGAGCTGAGAGCTGCTCCGTGCCATAATAAGTGTTTGAGGATCTGAGAGCTGCTCCGTGGGGTTAAACCTAGTTTCCAGGTGAAATCACAGGCTTGACAAATGGCTTGAAGCCTGAGGTGTCTGTATTACAGCAGGAGAGACGTTCTATTAGAATGGCGGAGGCCATCATGGACTGTGAATCACAGCCAGGTAATAGAGTTGCCAGTTTGAATGACTGAGGAGCAGGTGAATTCGATTAAGGCCCCTTTGTTTTTGTTTTAAATCCGTCATTTTCGGGGCTTTCCTGTTCGGTTAACCTTCGGTGTCACGGGATTGGTTGTGTAAATATCATGGTGTGATATCGAACCTGATAATAATATAAATCATTTTGTGGGTGCGTATATTTGTCCTATTTCACACCCGTGCGTAGTATAGCATGTGTGAATTAGAAATATGTGTATTTTGCATATCCCAAATCCTGAGACACCCTCAGAGAGTGGGATGTCTGATGCTCCCTTCAGGTTCCCCCTTCTCTTCTAATCGGTAAATGGTTTGGAGTTTATTAAATTCAGTTCATTCCTGTAGTACTATTGTGCTTGCTATTAGGGCACTAATAGACTACTAGTACTACTTTTTTTTTTTATACATTCTGACCGAAGGACAATCACTTTAAAACTATGATTTGATTTGAAGTCATATTCTTTTGTCTTGTTTTCTGTGTTTTCCCATTTCGATACTATGTTCACGAAAACTGTTGCAATATTGCTACTACATTATCTTATTCTACCGAGAAAAATGAGGCATCTGATTGAATAATTCCAGGTTTATTGTCCTATTCCTACTTTTTAATCAAGTATGCTAATTATATGAAGCAGCTATCCATGACAGTGGCCTTGTGGAGGCCTCCTCTCCCTGATGAGAGCCAATGAACAGTCTTGACACTGTCTGGTGACGCCAGAAATAATAATACACTCAATGTGCTGTCACACTCTGTGACTTCCATAAAACGGAGCTCATTTAACCCTCCACTGCAAAATGTCTGATTCGAAACGTCAGTTCTACAAATCAAGGTTATAATTTAACAACAACATGATTTTTATTTATTTTACTAGGCAAGTCAGTTAAGAACATATTCTTATTTTCGTTGACAGCCTAGGAACAGTGGGTTAATTGACTGTTCAGGGGCAGAACGACAGGTTTGTACCTTGTCAGCTGGGGGATTTGAACCTGCAACCTTCCGGTTACTAGTCCAACGCTCTAAACACTAGGCTACCCTGCCGCCAATGATGCCCTAGTTGTAAACTAAACGAGTCTGTGAATTGGGGGAAATACTGTAAAAGATGGGCAGAGGTGCTCCTGTTTGGCTTTTTATGGCCACACGCACGCACACACACACACAAACAGACACACACACACACACCACTTAAAAGAGTCAGCAATATGAAGAACCTATTTCCTTCCTCCTCCCAAACCCACATAGCCCTTCCTCTCCTGCTGCCAATGACAGGTGTAAGATTAACTTTGTTAGGTGTCGGACTCATTCGAGCAAGCCAAATTAAATGAATGGAACAAATTTCCCACGTAATTAAGATAAAAATTCATGTCAGCTGTAACCTTGCCGTGTGCACTAATTACGCACAAATGATTTATCATCTGTTTCGCCCCGAATATTAATCTCAACCTCATTGATAACTACCAGCCCAGTGTTAAGAGATGAGACTTGATTAACAATGACAGTTTGGAGAAACCGAAAGGCTCGTGCGCCGCCAGCCAATCAGAATCCACCATTCTCAAGAGCGCAGACTTCCTCTTTCTTCATTCAATTAGCGAGCATTATAGGTGCAGGCGGGCAGAACGTAGCTTTAAGACGAGAATGTATTGCCTTCATGGGCTCTAAGTAGCACGGTTAGTATGGCTGGTAATACGCGTATGGCTGCCGGCCTGCTGCCCAGTATTCTTAATGGATGGGTCTGGGCTAATTAGAAAACTGTGGTTGGGGAACATACTGAATTGTGGTCGTGCTTGCGTGGACTGTAGTACCTAAATGTGCCAGCCAGTAGACAGAACAACGAAAGTATTTCCTCTCCTCAGTTTATATAACCGTATCTCAGGGAGTAGTCGGTGCTACTATATAACAGATAATGCCTTGAAAAGGCAAGGCGTTTCAAGCTGGCAGGGCAGCAAACAGTAGAGGCAAACCCTGAGATGAGGCCCCTGAAAACCTGCTGCACACAGAAGGGGAAAACACAGCTGCAACCACTGCAGTGGCGGCCTTCTGCTATTGTTCCTGGGACTTGTATTATTTGAGCTGATTTGTGTTGTGTTTCTGCCTCTCAATCGAGGCGTGTGCATGTGTGTGCGCTCAAACACTGGCACTAGGGGGCACAAGGAGGCCAGAGCTCCAATCGTGATGATCCACAGAGGTTTGAACATGTTAAACAAACAGCATGGTTTTTATACATTTATGGCTTGACTGCTTTATTCATTTGGCCTCATTTGCTCACGCCTGAAATGCTGCTTTGGAGTCAAGCAGAATGTGCAGAAATCACTATCATTATTATCTCTCTCTAATGCTTTGTGGGTTGCTGTCTCAGACACCATAGCCTATAATGGTCCCACAGAATGCATCTCAAAGGATTGTTGTCTTTACAGTGCTTAAAAAGCTGGAATTGTGTAGTCTTTGACGTTTTGCTGTGAATATATTTCAGCTATTCATACCGTCCTATATGTTGGTATGTTGGAATGTATTCGGGTGGACATTTTGGTATTTACAATGTCCCGCACAGCAGTGAATACATTGATTATCTAAATACAGAAAGACAGCAACTTACGGAAGTACAATGAGAGGACAATTATTTTTCAAGTAAACGCTTCGACTACAGACGGTCTCGTCTGTGGTTTCTGAACCAAACTCCTTGACTAGAGAGGGAATACCATTCTCTATGTGCCTTCACGGTGTCAACAGGATAGATATGGGTAAGGAGACGCTAGATCAGATTAGGTCTATGTATACATATAGCTTCCACTGGAGACTCCTGGGAAGATACAGTCCTATTAGTCATATTTCTCTATTCATTTGGACCTGTCGTTTCTCCTCCACTGCTTCTTCCCTGGCTCAGACGCTGCCCAGCAGATGTTTAGCTGGTCTCCGCAACTTGTCACAAGTAGTTAGAACGATTTCTTCGTCTGTCCTTACTCTGTGGGAGATTGGTGGCACAAGGCATATATCTCCCACTTTCCATTGCATAAAGAAGGGTGGAAAATGTTATTGAACAGCAAAATACTTGAGGATGTGAGGCAACCAGAACAATTGGCCACATGATACTCGTGCCTTGTGCCTCGCTTCCAAACCGAAGCAGATGTGTGTGTGGACAGTCACTTCAAGTAGTTCTGACATTGTTTTCTTTAAATTCATTTTGAATAAAGACTTCGTAATGCTTTATCTATTTTCTTGTTATCTTCCTATTGTAAATTGATTTGTGAAAGAAGAAAAGCATACCAGCTAATGCTAATTAACTCACATTTACATCTCTGAATTTTCGGCACTATTCTATGTAAACATTATCCCATATAATCCAATTCCCAATGGCTCCTCCACCGTGCTAAACGTAATCCCTGCAGTGAGTGTTTTCCCAACAATTTGTCACTGTCTGCCCCAATTTGTCACCGGAGCTTCGGCGTCAATGGGATCTGGGCTAAGGTTTTTTTAAATCTTCGTCAGGGAATTGAACCTACATGCAGAGGTTGCAGGGTTAATAAGAAACAACTGAGGGGTCAGGGGGGGGGGGGGGGCTGGAAGGGGCTGATCATGTGGGGGCAACTACACTCATAATGGGAGGGGATCAGTTTAACAAGAGGGGCCCCCGGTAGAAGATTTATACCAGGGTTGTGACACTGGGACAAATTGTGCTGATAACTGAAGGACCCTCAATATTGGGCATGCCGGGATGATGAATCGGGTGCCAGGTCGTATTCACTTATCATCCGGAGGAGGCTACCACTACTATCAACCCCTCTGACACCCTAATAGGGATCCCTCCACCCATCTTCTCTCTCTCTCTCTCTCTCTCTCTCTCTCTTCACTCTGTATTCCTACTCCCTTTCTCTCCCTTTCTCTCTCATTCTTTCTACCATCTCATCCTTTCCCTTATCCCCCTTTTTCCTCCCTCTATCCTCTAGAGATAGAACCCCAGCCCCCCCAGCCTATCCGTTCACATTAACTGATAAGCGCGGTGAGCTGCTGACAGCCCTGAATTAATTTACAAGCAATGATGCCATTAAGCAGCGATAACCCCTTCATATATATGGACAGGAACAACACCTCTGAGCCTCCCGCTGAAGAGCAGGAGCCGCGGTATCACTGTAATTATATGGGAGAAGGACCCGGGGCTCTGCTTTCTTTATTGCAAATGCTGCATTATCATTTGATTGCACTTGCCTCTCAAGCTAGGTCATGATGTGTGCTGTTGAGAGGATGAGAAAGCTTTGAGCATGGATCCTCCATTACAATACAACCGTGACTATTTTTCAGCCTCGACAGAAATACTGTGTCTTGCTGTCTTCTTCTTAGGGTTTCAGGAAATAGGAATTATATGCCACTTAGCAGGCACTCTTATCCGACTCAAAGCAACTTACAGGACAGTGAGTGGGAACATTTTCAGTATTTGGATTGACCAAAACGGGAGGCACATGGACAGTTTTATTGAATGGCGGACTGGCTCCACTTAATCTGAACGTCCCTAACTTGTTTACAGCAGAGCACACGGAACCCCTGAAAAACGTGTGTGTGTGATAATTGTTGTTCCCCTCTTGTCTCTCATAACTACTCACTTAACACATATGATTTACCAAAGCATGAGGTCTACTAGATTTAAAGCTAAGCTGCAAAGTAAAAAAAATCAAAAATCTAGGTGGATTAAGGAAATCTCTGCAGTTTATTCCTGCATTAATTAGTCACTCCAAGAGTTTGCCATTTATACTTTAGAGGGTATTACACAGTGTGTATTGTGTATGGTTAAAGGTTTAGAATCTTCATAGAAACTCATACAAGGTACGAGGCTTGTATGGGGATCAGCAGATTTGGACTATTTTGCTCTAATCCAATTTCCATGTCACGTGACACATTTTGAGTTGTACACTCCTACTATTTCATCCTATGACTTCATGGGTCAGGCATAAGGTACACTGGAAAACTTTTCATAACCAAGCGTAGGGGTATCCATTTGCCAAATGCATGAAATGATGCCGCCAAAGGAATGGCCACTTTTGTGTAGGCAACCTCAATTCTAAACTTTACTAGGAGCCTGAGGCTCATATGAGTTTGGATTTGCTGCGCTGTCGGGTGGGATTATGCATTTTGAAGGGACTGGGACTAAGGGGGACTGAGGGAGTGCAGACTTGATCCACATTTTTGGAGGAAAAATGCTTTACGAGGTGTGAAATGATCCATTTCTCAAAGGCAGCATTTGGCGGGCAGCTGCAGCGAGTGAGAGTCGCACGGCGGCCGTGGAAGTTCAACTGGTCGACACAGGCATCGTGTCATAATTTACCCAGACACCATAGGGCCTGCTAGACATGTAGCGACTACTGATGCTTTTCTTGATTGCCCCATTGAGCAGGCCAGTACATTACATGGACTCGTGCAAAGTAGCACTACACAGTGACTAAAATAAACTCTGTTCCATGTGATGTCGGTCTAACAGCTGGTTAGAGTATTCAGAGCTCACCTTGGACAAGGTGCCATCCCATCTATCTGAAATGTTACGGCTTGTTTTGCCCAGTACGTGTCTTTTTGTAACCCCTGTGCTCTCTCATTACAGGGACTGCTGTGCCAATATCATATGGCTGAACTCTTGCGAGACCAACTTGTTTTCATCCTCTTGAGTATTTGGCTCAGCTCAAGATGTGAAAATCCAAAAGCTGAAAACTCCATTAGAGCCAGAGTCATGCAGTTAGACAACGCCAGACAGCTTGGTAAATCATGAGCTGTTTGCAGTTCATCTGACGGGGGGGGCAACAATAGCAGCAGTGTGTTGGCCATGGGGTGTTGTAGGGAGCCCCTGGAGAGCCCCTGGCTGGTGTGGAGTGGTGCGGAGCAGGACCAAGCGCCTTGATCCACTGTGAACAGGCCTAGAAAATGTGCACCTGTCTGTCAGACATTGACTGCTGGAGCCCCATCTACTTATCATACCGCCAGTGTACAGGTGTAGGATCTTAATTTGATCAACCTATTTGTAGGAAGTGTCAAACTTGTAGTGTATTTGAGGTTTCAAATGTATTCTGAAGCTTGTCATTTCCACTTTGAAATGTCAATCTTGATTTGCCCTAACAAAGAAGGCGTCACCTCCAACAAAAATGTCCGTTCATTACAATCCACGTAATAACTCCCATTTCCTGTTTCTGCAGGATTATTTTCCAGCTTTAGCAAACTGGCTCAAATTAAGATTCTACATCTGTAGCATCCAAAAGCACAACTGTCTCACTTGTGTTCTGCCTCTGTGTATTTGACTCATTCTCCATAGACTGCCCCTTGGCAGCTTGTTAAGATGTTGTTACAGTTCAAATGATGGGCAGTTGGGCACTTAGATTCATACGCTCTCACACTGGAAGGCTAACACACACACTAACACACACACACACATTTGATGCTTCTGTGTATTGTTTGGTGTGAACCAGTGCTCGCCTGCATGTTTTTTTTTCTCCTACCCTGTAATCAATTTGGCTGGGATTGTGGTCAGACTGACCGCTTGGCGCCTCGATTTCTTGCTGCAATGAATCAAGTCATATAATTTATTGGAAACGTAATCTGCAAGAAAATGTTTACAGTGAAAAGAATCCCACTATAATAAAGATATCATATTTTAGCATCATGACGTTCGTTTCTTGTACGAAATTAAGAAATGTAACACAAAAATAAATAGAATTATCCTAATAAATTAAATCACAGCAGAATATTGTGAGGACAACCCTGAATATTTCTAATCAACAACGTCACACAAGATGTGCTTTTAATAAGGATGTTGAGACCCTCCTCCATGATCCACAGCCTGGTCTGTGGGCAAGCCTCAGCAGGTGCCAAACACTTGTCTGTGGAACGCTAGTAGAGCAGTGCAGCAGACAGACCTCCCACGACTAACGTCCTCCATGTTGCTCGACTCGAGCTGTCTGACGCTCCTTCCAGAGCCGTGCTGTCACTTCACCTCACCTCCAGTCTGACCCTCTCCTAGAAGTTAATGCAGTGGCTCCTTAGGAGCCATGTAGGGTAACCTTGAGCGATGAAAACGCTGAACATTTCCAATAGAAAACAACAGTACGGACAGTGTTGTGATTTTTGGTTATGATTTAGCATTTTTGTCCATTTACGTCTTACTTAGTACATTTAAACTGTTATTAAGTAGTTCATATTTTCCTGTATGATGTCAATCATCCATAAGTTCAAAGGTTGATTAGCAATACAATAATACAAAATATGGACATTATGACAATAATCGGCCCCTACTTCCCTCAACCCCCCTTCTCTCTCTCTCTTTCTTCTCCCTCTCTCCTTCTCTCTGACTGTGACATTGTCCCTTTCCCCCCCAATCCCTTTTGTTGATCCGGGCCAAATTTCAGCATAGTGCTAGAGTTTGCTCTTTGACATTGGGGCTCAGTAAATTATGTAAATCCTAGATTGAGCGAGAGCCTGCGAGCAGATAAAACCTGAGCTAAGTGGATTACCTTTAATTACATTAATATTGTGTTTCTGTGTGACCTTATCGGCCCATCCCTCATCGTGTGTGGCAGACAGGCTCCAGTTCACCCAGAGATACCACCTTGGATGATACCGGTACACACACACACACACACACACACACACACACACGTATGCATGCACGCTCATGCACATGCGAGTGAGAACAGACACATTCACACATATGCAGGCACACACACACACAGCACACTGATGGGTCTTTGTGACACACACACTCAGTCCTCCATGTTCAAACACAGCAAAACTAAAACATAAAAAATCGCACCAAACTGCAATAGAGTGACATCACCTCTACAATGCTTATGAAAAACACTCATTCACAGTTTCTAAAACTAGCGTATATTGAAAATTAGAATAATATTACTCCCATAACTGGAAGGTGGATTAATAAATCCCCTGATCTTTTATTCAAGGTCCGGTATCATCACTTTAGTAACATGCAGCCTAAATGACTATGAATCAGCACTGAGGCTATGTCCCAAATGGTGCCCTATTCCATATGCAGTGCACTACTTCTGACCAGAGCTCTATGGGCCCTTGGTGAAAAGCAATGCACTACATAGGGAATAGGGTGTCATTTGGGACTTAGCCTAAGTGTCCTGTCCTCTGTCTGCCTGTCCTAATGCAAATTAATGCTACGTGCCTCCTTTTGGCTGCCACCACCACAAGCAATTAAGATGAATATTCTCCATTTAGGGCTGTTCTGTGTGTGGCATAATCCTCAATTTCCCCTATCTCCTCTCCCCTTTTGAAAAGCAGATCATGGGTAGAGTTTCAAGGGTTGTTGTTTGGTGGAGTCATTTTCATCAGGAGTGTGAAATAGAGTAAGTAGTATGACACTGCTGCTACACTGTTTATTGTTACAGGTTATTAGTTTAATATGAATCATGTTTCACTCTTGACGTTCTGCAAAATCATGTTCAGTAGATGAGGGTCAACGCCAAGGAGAAAGGGCTTGCACCAAGACCTTTGGTGCACTTGAAAGATGAGCATCTTTCCTTTGTTTTCTTTTTCATTAAAAACATGTTGTGTGTCGCATTTCAACCCTGGTGATGCAGCTTTATTGCACGCTACAGTTTTGACTGCAAACATGATATCTTTTTGTCTCGTTTGAATCAGAGTCTCTGCCATTTAGACCCAATCAGAAAAGCCATTAGCCCTCCTGCTGGTTGTGAATGGGGTAGGTTTACATTTGCATCTACTTAGAGAATTAAACTGGCACTCTGTCTGGTATCATCTCATTCACAATACATTTGTGAAGTGTTTTGGAAATACAAATGAATGTGTTTGTGTTTAATAAGAAATGTTAATAAGAAACAATTCAATTGAAAGCAATCTTTGTCAAGTAGCTATTTAGCTGCCAACGATGATAGGCAGACTCAGGCATCATGTTCAGGCATCATTCTCAGGCATCGTATTCAAGCGTCGTATTCAGGCATCATACTGTATTCATCTGGATAATTTACATAACCATCTAAACATGTTGTGCTTCCACAATGAGAAAATATGCTTCTGCTATGCCATCATTACATGACGGGACACTGGAGGTGATTGGTTAGAGAGGGACATTCAGCTGACAAAGGGGAATTACAGTTACTTAAAGAGGTTTTCAATTGTGTCTACGTGTGAGTACGTCAACATGCACAGGGCTGAGTGTACATGTGTTCAGAATGGGGTAGGTGATTTCGTAAAGGGCGTGGGCCTAGAAAGAGACATGTGGGTTGAAGCGTGTACACACACACACGCACACGCACCACCTATACACACACACACACATGTATACACACACGGGCCCCCCAGTTAGGGTGAAACAAATCCATTTTTAATAAGGGTTGTACCTAATAATCCTCTCAGCACCGGCAGCAGGTGAGGACCAACATATGGGGTGAGCTGAAGGAGGACAACTACTCCAGCAGCTGTTTGTTGTAGCTGAGTCAGTGAGCTACGGAGCAATCTCAGTGTGTTTTTGGGCTGCGGTCCAACACAGGGAGGCAGACAGGGAAGGACACACACACATACGCAATCAGGTATACATACACACACACACGCGCGCGCGTGATCTGTCCTTGAAGCAAATGAGCGGTGAAAAGGAACTCACTCTCTCTCACTCAGGGAAAGAGAGAAATAAGAGAGAAACCAATGTCCTCCTCTGCATCAACAACACTAGTTTTTCTGTCGTTTCTCGTTCGTTGTTAATAGGCGGTACTCTTTTATTTACCAGATGGCGCTCTGAGCAAATGAGGCTATGGGGTCTTACATTGAGCGTGTTTGTTTTAAAAGAAGGATGGAGTTTGCAGTAGTGTAGCATACTTCTCGCTGTGAAAATTGTACTCAGCAACCTTTAAATATACAATCGCATAGCTCTTAGAACCCTTTTACCCCCTTCTATTTTTACTCTGTGTAAAAGTATATCTTCTGAGCAGAGTGAATGGGTTAGGCACGCAGCGAGTACATAGGTAAATGTGTTCACATAAGTAACTTCACACTCAGCATAAGTCATGCAGTGAGTGGCTCCAAAAGCATGTTTGTTCGACCCTCCATGGGATTTCCACACTCTGTGAGCTACAAAATCTCTATAACCTGACATATTGGAATAGGGATATTGAAACAACTGAAAGCCGTGCTCTCTATTCTCTCCTTTCCCTTCTGCCTCTCTTCTAAAGTGAAATCAAGGGAAGAACTCGACAGAATCCAGTTTAATGGGGGTGACAAAATGAATCACAACTACTCAAGGCATCCATCATTGGCTACGAGGTGACCACAGATGATCTGTGGACCACTATATATTGATTACTCATGTACTACAAGTGTCGGGTTTCATGTCGGAGGGCCGCAAAAAGGCCGGCCAAGACAGCTGGAGCCTTAACTCTTCTTTGATAGATTTTAATGGTGAATTATTGATTTCTGTCCAGCCAAGGTCTGCCGGTACGGGCCAAAGTCATTTGTTGGATGATGCCGGACACCCAGTTTGCTAGTCACAATCAATCATTTTGGCAACTGTGCCCCGGAAAATTGAAAAAAATGAGGACAAAAGGGAAGGAAAAATCAGAGTGAAGCACCTTGGACCCGAACACAATTCCTGTTGGCTGTGCCTGTTTTACAGAAACCACTGAAGAAATAGGCTCGCCGTTACCTGAAGGAAATGAATGGAAAATATGAATCCCGTGTCAGTTTATTGAGTGGCGACGGCAAATCGCACCTGACGTGAAGTAAGTTTGAGTGCCTGAGAGAGTGAAAATGAGCGTCTCGGTAAAAAAGAAAAGAAGAAAGAAGGGCGCTCTGTTTTATTTAAACATCCTTGAGGGAGAGACGGGAGCGACTGGAGGTTCAGGTAATCTGTTGTGTTACAACTCAGTGCCCGTTCTCCCCCCCCATCTCGCCCCACCCTCATAGTGATAACACACAGCCTCTAATAGGAACCCATCAATCACAATAAGCTTCCAATTTCGCCTGTGTCTCCCCACTCCCAGCCACTGTTTAAAGCTCCCTAATAGCGGTGATAACATAGTTCTATGGCTCCGATAGCGCTCACCGCTCCTCCTCAGCCACTCTGAGGGTCATAGTCATTCCCAGATTGCGCAGGCTGCAAAGTCAGCATCTCTTTTACACGTTCGGAAATGAATATGGGGGAATGTGACAAGTAGGCTGAGAAGACGAGGGGAGGATGAGAGGTGGATTGGTGGGTCGAGGTGTGAAGGAGGCGAGAGAAAAATGTTGAGTGGGAGACTTGAGAGACCGGTAGCTTGTCAGAGCACAGGATACACAGATGCACTGGGGATAATGGCTGATTTGGTTTTGATTATCTTGCTTACCTAATGATTTTTGCTCCAGCGCCCAGCTCAATTGCACTCGTAGGGGGAGAGGCATTCTATTAGGGTGTCAAGGAGGCTGGAATCGTTATCTGAGGGAGGGAGGGCCCAATGCACAACAACCTCTTCAGCGCTCACAGTTAAATGGCCTTGGTGTGGTGTGTGTGTATGTGTACGTGTGTGTGTGTGTGTGTGTGTGTGTGTGTGTGTGTGTGTGTGTGTGTGTGTGTGTGTGTGTGTGTGTGTGTGTGTGTGTGTGTGTGTGTGTGTGTGTGTGTGTGAGAGAGAGAGAGAGAGAGAGAGAGAGAGAGAGAGAGGGATTGATAGATAAATTCATAGTGGCTGGCTTTGCAGTGCCTTAATTAAAGTGGCACATTAAAATAGGCTTTGGACAGAATCCGCCTCATTGACCTTTGCAGTGTATACTTTGCAGTGTGTAAACAAACACATTCGAGTTCAATTCAAAACTAGAAGGCTGCACAACTAGAAGACTGCACACTGCTCTTGATAGTATCACTGCTCTTTAATTAGCTTGGCGTGACACCTAACACTTATTAAAGAGCAGTGTGCAGGTTTCTTATTTTTTTCTCATCTTATTCAACTGTTACCTTGCACCTGCAACAAAGATAGCTCAGATGTGCGATTGCCTTTAGAATTGTCAAACTAGTCGACTAAAATACATAGGATGGGTGGAAGGATAATACTTACTACCACTTAAGACAACGCAAGGTCCCAGTAAAGTCTGTATATACCTACTGTGATACACAATCATTTGTGTATGCAGTGACATCCAAATCTATATTCAGCATAATGTTGATCATATTTGTATACTTTTGTCTCTATGGCCTTCTATCTCTCGTATTGTTGTGTAAAGGTGTATTCTGAACAACCAGAAGGGGGCACAAAATCCCTGTACCCAATATATATATAATGGTACCCCGAGGCTCATATTGAACAGTAATCAACTCCCACTGTCAGAGAGGACTGCTGGCTTCCTCTGTAGACTACAGGGAAACTACTCCAATTTTTATGACCAATTATCACCGTTTAAGATGAATTTGAAACCTTGAAAAAGGGGAGGAAAAAAAACACTAAAAGTGTTAAAAATAGGTTGAGAATGTTGTATGCTTGAAATATTTATATGTAAGTGTTTAGATACATGTCAAAAGTGTAATGCCATACATCCCATATTATTGTTATTTCCCAGTGTACTATCAACATTATAAATAATGTATGTTACATTAAATTGTATTTCGGGATAAGGAAAATATTATTTTATGCATTTCCTTTTTAGGGACTAGTATTTCAGAATAGGTTTTGTTATTTTTATATATTGGTTGGTACTTTAATTGAGACCCTCTTAACTATACGACTTGAAACCTAGATACTGTGTATAAAAATACCTTCCAGACAATGATAGACTTACTGTCTAAGTTAATTGAATTGCATTTCCTATATTGGTTGTGAAAAAAATGACTCCAATCATGGATAGTACTGTGTTGTAATCATGGATAGTACTGTGTTGTAATCATGGATAGTACTGTGTTGTAATCTTGGATAGTAATATCTTGTAATCATGGATAGTAATATCTTGTAATCTTGGATAGTAATATCTTGTAATCTTGGATAGTAATATCTTGTAATCATGGATAGTAATATCTTGTAATCATGGATAGTAATATCTTGTAATCATGGATAGTAATATCTTGTAATCATGGATAGTAATATCTTGTAATCATGGATAGTAATATCTTGTAATCATGGATAGTAATATCTTGTAATGGTGGATAGTAATATCTTGTAATCATTAATAATGTAATGTGTAAAATATCTTACTCTTAGTTTTGTAGAATAAACTATTTTGGTTTGATAAAACTGCCATAAGAAGATGCTTTATTAAAAAATATATATTTTTAAATGGAAAATAGAATTTTATATCAAACATGTACATGTATCTCTCTCTCTCTGTGTGTGCGTGCATGCGTGCATGTGTTTGCGTATGGCTTATATACGTGTGTGTGTGTGTGTGTGTGTGTGTATGTGTGTGTGTGTGTGTTTGCATACGGCATGTGTGTGCGTGTATACCTGCTTGCTTGCGTGTGTGATTACGTGCAAACTAACATGTACGTGTGTGTTTTCTTGCATGTTTGTGTAGTAAACAATTTATCCTGTGAATAAGAATCAGTGTGCAGGTTAAGTAGCTCAGAGGCCTGGATAAAGGCTTACTTCCTCGATGGTTTTGTCACCTTTTGTGCTCAGAGCATTGGCGGGCTGAACCTGTCAATCAAGACTTTGAACAGGAGTCAAAACACCATGTTGTCCCAGCAACAGGACAATAACAAAGTATTACCCAGGGCTTAAAACCCTTTAAGGGCGTCTGGGACATATTAGTGCAACAGAAACCCTGCGATTGTTCCCGGTAAATTCACCATGCAACATACAATGTGCTACAAAACTGCTCAGAGACTGGTGCAAAGATGAGAAGAATAATATCCTGGATGTGGATGTTGTCTCCGTCAGATCTCATTTCCAGCTTAAAATATACATGTTATCTTCTGAGTGGGTGCAGTGTTTACGACCTTATGAACATTCACTAAACTTACAAGGCAGAGGTTTTGCTTATTTGAGGAAATTAACACACATTTTGTAGATTTTGACCAGTAAAGACATGCCTATTTCTGTGTTTTTATCAGTCGGTCTTTCATTCTAATAAGCCGCCTGACTGAACACACTCTCTTTAGGCGTTATTGATTGTGCCGCGTGGAGGGTGGATAACGTTCGTGGTATTTTAGGGCTGTGTTAGCTCCTCAAACAGACCGGGGACTGAAAAGAGGAAAACAGAGGACGGATAGCGCAGATTGAATAATAAAAAAAAGTTCCTCCAGTTAGCCGAAGCACAGACACGTCAAAGTGAAGACTTGGTTTGGGAGGAACAATGGTTGCAGTCACACACGAGGGGTCTGAGTGTTGTTGCATGTTTGCTCCCCTGAATCCCTGCAGACAGTGAAATCACTGGCTTATTAAACCAGCAGATGCTACAGCTCTCAAAGAGAGAACAGTATTATTCAGACTGTGCTGAATCCCAGCTAGGTGGCGTGTAACGGAACAAAGACAAAGAAGATTGAGGAGGAAGATACACGGAAGAGGAGATCATCATTATCGCCCACAAATAAAGAATCCTGTTTCACTTGGATTTGTTGCAAATCTGGCATATTAAAACGGTTGATTAAATTGTATTTCCTGCAACGCAATTTGACCGTGTGAATGTATACTACTCCCTAGGTGACATGGACACGTACAGTTGCAGCATTGCTCTTCAACGCATACAGGAGATATCCCATGACCGAAGATATCCACAATTCAAATTCATGGATGAGCAATGAAATCGAACTGACTGAGGACATCAATGTATTCTGCTTGTGACGGAGAAATATATTGTTGGGAGCATATGGGAATGTCATTACTAAGTGATTTGCAGTGTTGACATTCTCATAACCTCTATGATGCTCCAGGCATTGAGGTCTAGGACCAAACCTCTCAGAGACACTTCAAAACCCCAACCAAGACCTTGGAGGATAATGTGAACCATAGAGGGAAATATACAATGGGGAGAACAAGTATTTGATACACTACCTATTTTGCAGGTTTTCCTACTTACAAAGCATGTAGAGGTCTGTAATTTTTATCATAGGTACACTTCAACTGTGAGAGACGGAATCTAAAACGAAAATCCAGAAAATCAGATTGTATGATTTTTAAGTAATTCATTTGCATTTTATTGCATGACATAAGTATTTGATACATCAGAAAAGCAGAACTTAATATTTGGTACAGAAACCTTTGTACAATTACAGAGATCATACGTTTCCTGTAGTTCTTGACCAGGTTTGCACACACTGCAGCAGGGATTTTGGCCCACTCCTCAATACAGACCTTCTCCAGATCCTCCAGGTTTCGGGGCTGTCGCTGGACAATACGGACTTTCAGCTCCCTGCAAAGATTTTCTATTGGGTTCAGGTCTGGAGACTGGCTCGGCCACTCCAGGACCTTGAGATGCTTCTTACGGAGCCCCTCCTTAGTTGCCCTGGCTGTGTGTTTCAGGTCGTTGTCATGCTGGAAGACCCAGCCACGACCCATCTTCAATGCTCTTACTGAGGAAAGGAGGTTGTTGGCCAAGATCTCGCGATACATGGCCCCATCCATACTCCCCTCAATACGGTGCAGTCGTCCTGTCCCCTTTGCAGAAAAGCATCCCCAAAGAATGATGTTTCCACCTCCGTGCTTCACGGTTGGGATGGTGTTCTTGGGGTTGTACTCATCCATCTTCTTCCTCCAAACACGGCGAGTGGAGTTTTCTTCAGACAGGCCTGGACATGCGCTGGCTTGAGCAGGGGGACCTTGCGTGCGCTGCAGGATTTTAATCCATGACGGCGTAGTGTGTTACTAATGGTTTTCTTTGAGACTGTGGTCCCAGCTCTCTTCAGGTCATTGACCAGGTCCTGCCATGTAGTTCTGGGCTGATCCCTCACGATCATTGATGCCCCACAAGGTGAGATCTTGCATGGAGCCCCAGACCGAGGGTGATTGACCGTCATCTTGAACGTCTTCCATTTTCTAATAATTGTGCCAACAGTTGTTGCCTTCTCACCAAGCTGCTTGCCTATTGCCCTGTAGGCCATCCCAGCCTTGTGCGGGTCTACAATTTTACCCTGATGTCCTTACACATCTCTCTGGTCTTGGCCATTGTGGAGAGGTTGGAGTCTGTTTGATTGAGTGTGTGGACAGGTGTCTTTTATACAGGTAATGAGTTCAAACAGGTGCAGTTAATACAGGTAATGAGTGGAGAACAGGAGGGATTCTTAAAGAAAAACTAACAGGTCTGTGAGAGCCAGAATTCTTACTGGTTGGTAGGTGATCGAATACTTATGTCATGCAATAAAATGCAAATTAATTACTTAAAAATCATACAATGTGATTTTCACGATTTTTGTTTTAGATTCCGTCTCTCACAGTTGAAGTGTACCTATGATTAAAAAATTACAGACCTCTACATGCTTTGTAAGTAGGAAACAATGCAAAATCGGCAGTGTATACTTGTTCTCCCCACTGTATGCATATATATATATATATATATGTATGTATGTATGTATGTATGTATGTATGTATGTATGTATGTATGTATGTATGTATGTATGTATGTATGTATGTATGTATGTATGTATGTATGTATGTATGTATGTATGTATGTATGTATGTATGTATGTATGTATGTACATATATGTGTGTGTATATATATATATGTATGTATATATATGTATATATATATGCATGTATATATATGTGTATATATGTATATATATATATATATATATATATATATATATGTATATATAGAGATAGAGAGAGAGAGAGCAAGAGAGAGGGAGGGAGAAAACAAGAGCGAGAGAGAGAGAGCAAGAGAGAGGGAGATAACAAGAGCGAGAGAAAGAGCAAGAGAGAGGAAGATAACAAGAGCAAGAGAGAGAGAGAGCAAGAGAGAGGGAGATAACAAGAGCGAGAGAGAGAGAGAGCAAGAGAGAGGGATAAAGTGAGAGAGAGCGAGAGCAAGAGAGAGGGAGATAACAAGAGAGTGAGAAACAGAGAGATACGGAGCAAGCGAGCTTAGCTCTACACCATTCAACATCTTTCTCCTTTTGCTCTCCACGTCAGTAGTACGTCCTAAAAGAGCGAGAGAGTACACTCCACACCATCACTGAAAATCTCTTATTTTAAACCTTTCTGGAAGTAAACCCCATGTATATAGATTAATGTCAATGCATTATTGATTATTGTTAGCCTTGTCAGCATATTATGTGATCCAGTGGAGGCTCCTCAGAGGAGGAAGGGGAGGACCATCCTCCTCAGTGAATCTCATAATAATTGAATAGTGAAACATTGAATAAAATACTATAGCAAATATATTCATGTCACCAAATAATTATGAAGGTCTAAAGTAGCCTCAACAGCACTCTGTAGGGTACCACCATGGTGTAGCCGGAGGAGAGATAGCTTCCGTGCTCCTCTGGGTACATTGACTGCAATACAAACCTAGGAGGTTCATGGTTCTCACCCCCTTCCATAGACTTACACAGTAATTATGAACAACATCCGGAGGACATCCTCCAACCTATCAGAGCTCTTGCAGCATGAACTGACATGTTGTGCACCCAATCAAAGAATCAGAGAATGAATCTAGTACTGAAAGCATAAGCTACAGCTAGCCTGTACTGCAGTGCATAACATGTGGTGACGAGTTGACTCAGAGTGAGAAAGACAACAGTTTTGAACAAATGAATTTCTTCCAAAAAAAGGAGAAGCATGAGAGAGAGAGAGAGAGAGAGAGAGAGAGAGAGAGAGAGAGAGTGAGAGAGAGAGTTATATTTCATGATTTTTTTTTCACTTATCTAGAAAATTAGGCTAGCTAGTTTAGCCTACTCAAACACCTGGCTCAAAAAGAGGGATGATATGTTAGCTAGCTGGCTATGACTATCCAACACCGGAACTCTTCTAAGTCAAGGTAAGCCTTTGGTTTTACAAATGTAATGCCACAGGGGCCTGCCAGTGTAACTGTTAAACTGCCCTGCCGGCTGCTTACTGCTTACTGGCTAACTGGCTTACACTGTATGGCATGATTGTAGCGGGTTTACTAATACGTTAGTTCTATTAGCTATGCTGACTATGACGTTACTTTAGCTAATATGGTGACAAGGATGTAGGCTGTGTGTAGCAGTTATGATACGAAGGTTTGACTAGGAAAAGTTTTTTTGCATGGTCACAGACAGCTGATGTGTTGTGCATTGAAGTCCACAAGCGAAGGGAAAAGGTGAAAGGAGGAGAGCGTGTAGATGCGAAAAGGATTACAACAAGCTGTTTATATGTGGCTATGAATGTGAAATGTGATCAGGGGTGTATTCATTCCGCCGATTCTGTTACAACTTTTCTTGAAAGGAAGCAAACGGAACGAAACGGGGATAAACATACCTGAATTTGTCCAATAGAAACACTTGTTTGCAACTGCTGGACTAATGATTACACCCTACTGTAGATCAGCTAGATGCAGGTAAGAGTGTGCAAGGTGGTGTTGAATGTGTCACTGTCTGTCCATGTGTCACTGTCTGTCACGTCAAATCTTTCTTTCAAAATGTGTGCACCTACGTTGTGAACTTCCATTCATAGGCTAGTTTGTAGCAACCTCATGATGGGTATAGGGAAAATTAGAGTATCATGTAGCAGCCTAAACCTATCGATGTTACATTGAATTGGGTGTCACAATGTTGCTGTAATAGAAATAAGGCCATGCTCATAAAAAATAAAAGTTCTCCCACATCTTAAACAGCACCAACCACCACTGGTGTGATCATATAACAGTGGGTACAGTACCTACAATGTCCCTGCTATTTTAATTTGAAATGAATCCACCATTTCAAACCATTGAATTCTGGGCAGGGTAGTCGTGTGCCGTAGCTTGAAGATTTTGGCTCCACCGGTTCTTCATTCGATAACCACTGAGTGGATTGACTGATTGGTATCATCGGTGACTTGATCAGCTAGACCTAGCACCATAGACCCCTAATCATTGAAGTCTAGGTCCTGGTTAACAGGAGCTACTATTGAATGGACATGCCATTGATCTGGAAGGTCTGCTAATGTGAGCTCATTATTGAATTAATTAAGCCTTGGTTAGTAGAGAGAGAGAGAGAGAGAGAGAGAGAGAGAGAGAGAGAGAGAGAGAGAGAGAGAGAGAGAGAATGTCTATGGTCATTAAAACAACATCTTCAGAGGAGGGTGGGATCACATGACCGTTGGTTTTTCTTACAGGAGAGAAAGAAGAGAGAGAAGAGCAAGAGACCAGTCATCTCAAATATCATCCTATAGCTTTAGGTGTGCGGCTTGTGCTGCACTTTGTCGCAGATGTGCCCGCGACAGTGCTGCTGTGAAGGGTCAACCGGCTGTAAACGGCATTGACTACCCCCACAGGGGGCAGGGTTAAAGAGATAACCCCAGGTTCTAACCCGAACAGTGGTAGGGGCCGTCAACACTGCCGCCCTGCGCCGATGTCATGATTGGATATCCGTGACACAGCTCGCACCTCAGCCATCCCCAACACAATATGGGGCTTTAATTAACCTAATCTCCACAATCACCGCATCTCCAAGACCAAGGCTGAAAATGTATGAGTTTAATGACCCTCTTTCATTCGGACCAAAATGTTTTTTTCCAAAAGATTACGGGATTAAACTCCCTGTTTAAATCCGTAAAGTGCTCCAAACACCCCAAATATTCATTTACACATGATACAAAAGGAAGACATGAGCCACTCATAATGACTTACCTTCTAATCGTTTCTAACCAGGAGCTCACCATGTTACAAGCCACTGGTCATCATACAAGAGCCTTTCTCTCTCATTATCACAGGGGACATTTACATGACATAAGACCCCGGAGACACAACAGGCTGGAAATGTATGCATGAATGAATAGGGATTGTTTTTGATCACCAATGTCTCGTCCCCGGGCTGGATTGGAAATCTCATCCCTGAGAGTTGAAAGGGAGCGCTGTTGTCAATCGGTTTCAGCTACAATGAGGCTCCCTATCTTACTGATGCTAGGCTTAATCATTTCCTGATGTTAGTGGGTCTGATGCGCGTGAGGTCTGGCTCCCATAGATATTTTCGGACTGAATAATAAATCAATAGCTGAGGAACCATCCCACTGAGCAGACAGCTTGGGCTTTCCACCAGGGTCCTCTCATGGAAGAAATGTCCTTTAAAAGGTTCACAGAGAAGATTTTAATTGAAGGTGATCGAGCGCATTTCTCACCATGTCCTTTTTCCACCCAGCAGGTGGTAGCTTGTTCTCTGACAGGAGAGAGAAAGATTGTCTTACAGTGTGTGTGTGTGTGTGTGTGTGTGTGTGTGTGTGTGTGTGTGTGTGTGTGTGTGTGTGTGTGTGTGTGTGTGTGTGTGTGTGTGTGTGTGTGTGTGTGTGTGTGTGTGTGTGTGTGTGTGTGTGTGTGTGTGTGTGTGTGTGTGCGTTCTATTCCACAAGATATTGTGTTGGGTTTTAAAGGTCAGGACTAAGGGCAACAACCCGCAATGAGATCTATGTGAATTCTTAGTATACTTAGGGTACAGAATAGAATTCAACTGTAATTTTAGGATTAAATGTATCAACTTCATATTAGCACGACTGGAAATGTAATTCAAACCAATTTATGTCCTAATACTCATAATATTCCATTCAAACACCCACAGGAACAAACCCATTTCAAAATAATACAAAATAAATTATGTTCATTAATAGTAGATGCCATTTAGCAGACTGTTTTATCCAAAGCAACTTCCAGTCGTACGTTTAACATATGGATAAGTAATAGAAGAGATACTGTACAATCTACACACCCCATCTTGGGAGTAGGCGTCATGTGGTAGCAATGATAGCAACTGGCAGTGTGATTATGTGGCTATTGATTGTTCAGGCTTAAAGATAGTATTTATGACTTTCCAGTACTCACACTGTCACATAGGACTGATGTATAGCTAACACGTTAAGAGGCCGACTAGGGGATCTAGTGAAACCTCTAGTTGGTCCTCACACCGAAGGGTTAGGTGTTCTTTCCTATATTAGAAACTATGGCTCGTTCTACCATCATGTTTAAATAGCTCCTGATGATCCCAATAACACCTTGTGTGTGTTTATGTGTGGGAGGCTCTACAAACTCAGACAGTGAGTCACCCCCTTAAACCAGTTAAATGTAACTAAGTGTAATTCGAAAATGTAATCTAAGTAATCCCCAAAAGTAATTATTTATCATGAGAGGGCCATAAACAATAACTAGTGATGCTGCATACTCCAAGAAAGGCCATAATCTCACCTTTCTAGTAATTTAAAAAAAATACATTTCTGAGGTGTAGGCACTTTTGAGGACACAAGCTCAAGAACACAGGACAAATATGTAAAAAACTATGAAATATGAAATATTTCATATGATGTGTTTCCTATTAAACAAAACAGTGTGAATATGGCTTGAAATAACTTATATACCTTCTAAATATAGTATAATCAAATTATAAAATGACTGATTATAACATTTCACCTTCCTTATAACTGTCAAATACAGATTTGTATGTTTATTTGTGCCTATATTCCAAAGGTCTCTCTTGATCAAAATGTCTGCCCCCATTGGCTTCCTGAACTCATTAGGAATTCACCTTTTATCGCATATTAATCTTGTCCATGACAAACAGAAAGTGTTTTTTTATTTACAATCTAATTATTTTAGATTAATCTACAAAAATATACCTCTGAATGTGGTGATGCGCTACGATGTAAGAATTGCAGGCATGTGCTTTATCCGAGGCTGTGACCTTCTGTATGGTTCAGCCAGGAGTTGATGGACAGTCTGAAGAGCGAATTAAATGGTAGGAGGGACATCCCAGCTTCAAGTGGTTTCAGATTTCACATCCTACATCAGACAGGCTCAGAAAATATACTGTCTCCGTGGGAACCAGGGCTATCGCTCAATGCAATACATTTTGATCTACGCTGTCCACAGAACAATTTATAAGTGAAAAATTGGTCGCAACCGGTACCAGAACCACGCAGGTCCCCTAAACAGGGGACTTTATATCTAAGATGTTTTAATGTCCAGTAGCACTAGGAGATCTGAATACAGTACCTAAACTGACCTTGTAGTCCCTGTGTGGGGCCAGAGGGGTTAGGCTACGAGACCCATTAAGTCCTTAAATATGACCCTTCAATCACCCTTACAGTGTATTCGGAAAAGTATTCAGACCCCTTGCCTTTTTCAACATTTTGTTTTACGTTGAAGCCTTATTTTGAAATTCATTAAATTGTTATTTTTCCTTACCAATCTACACACAATACCCCACAATGACAATGCAAAAGCAGGTTTTTTGACATTTTTGCACATGTAAAAACAAACAAACAACTGAAATATAACATTTACAGAAGTATTCAAATCAAAATCAAATCCAGTTTTATTTGTCACATTCGCAGAATACAACATTTCACCTTACAGTGAAATGCTTACTTTCAAGCCCTTAACCAACAATGCAGTTTTAAGAAAAGTAAGAGATAAGAATAACAAATTATTAAAGAGCGGCAGTAAGTAACAATAGTGGGGCTAAATACAGGGGGTACCAGTAAGGAGTCAATGTGGGCACCGGTGTCGAGGTAGTATGTACATGTAGGTAGAGTTATTAAAGTGACTATGCATAAATAATAGAGAGTAGCCGCAGTGTAGAAGGGGGTGGGGGCAGTGCAAATAGTCTGGGTGACCATTTGATTAGGTGTTCAGGAGTCTTATGGCTTGGGGGTAGAAGCTGCTTAGAAGCCTCTTGGACCTAGGCTTGGCTGTCCGGTACCGATTGCCGTGTGGTAGCAGAGAGAACAGTCTATGACCAGGGTGGCTGGAGTCTTTGACAATTTTTAGGGCCTTCCTCTGAGTACTTTACTCAGTACTTCGTTGAAGAACCTTTGGCAGCAATTACAGCCTAGAGTCTTCTTGGCTATGACGCTACAAGCTTGACACACCTGTATTTGGGGAGTTTCTCTCATTCTTCTTTGCAGATCTTCTCAAGCTCTGTTAGGTTTGACAGCTATTTTCAGGTCTCTCCAGAGGTGTTCCATCGGGATCAAGTCCGGGCTCTGGCTAGGCTACTCAGAAACTTGTCCCGAAGCCACTCCTGCATTTTCTTGGCTGTGTGCTTACGGTCATTGTCCTGTTAGAAGGTGAACCTTTGCCCCAGTCTGAGGTCCTGAGTGCTCTGGAGCAAGTTTTCATCAAGAATCTCTCTGTACTTTGCTCCATTTTTCCCTCATCCTGACTAGTCTCCCAGTCCCTGCCACTGAAAGACATCCCCACAGCATGATGCTGCCAACACCATGCTTCACAGTAGGGATGGTGCCAGGTTTCCTCCAGACGTGACGCTTGGCATTCAGACCAAATAGTTCAATGTTGGTTTTATCAGACCAGAGAATCTTGTTTCTCATGGTCTGAGAGTCCTTTGGGTGCCTTTTCGCAAACTCCAAGTGAGCTGTCATGTGCCTTTTACTGAGGAGTGGCTTCCGTCTGGCCACTTTAACATAAAGGCCTGATTGGTGGAGTGCTGCAGTGATGGTTGTCCTTCTGGAAGATTCTCCCATCTCCACAGATGAACTCTGGAGTTCTCTCAGAGTGACCATAGGGTTCTTAGTCACCTCCCTGACCAAGGCCTTTCTGCCCCGATTGATCAGTTTGGCCAGGCGGCCAGCTCTAGGAAGAGTCTTGGTGGTTCCAAACTTCTTCCGTTTACAAACAATGGAGGCCACTGTGTTCTTGGGGACTCTCAATACTGCAGAATGGTTTTGGTACCCTTCCCCAGATCTGTGCCTCAACACAATCCTGTCTTCAATCAATCAATCAATCAAATGTATTTTTGAAGCCCTTTTTACATCAGCCGATGTCACAAAGTGCTATACAGAAACCCAGCCTAAAACCTCAAACAGCAAGCAATGCAGATGTAGAAGCATGTTACAGCCTTAGTCTTGGAGCTCTGTGGACAATTCCTTTGACCTCATAGCTTGGTTTTTGCTCTGACATGCACTGTCAACTGTGGGGCCATATATAGACAGATGTGTGCCTTTTAAAATCAAATCACATCTAATCAAATGAATTTACCGCAGGTGGACTCCAATCAAGATGTAACATTTCAAGGATGATCAATGGAAACAGGCTGCATCTTAGCTCAATTTCGAGTTTCATAGCAAAGGGTCTGAATGCTTATGTAAATAAGGTATTTCTGATTTTCACTTTGTCATTATGGGTTATTGTGTGTAGATTGATGAATAATTGTTTTATTTAATCCATTTTAGAATAAGGCTGTAACATAACAAAATGTGGAAAAAGTCAAGAGGTCTGAATACTTTCTGAATGCACTGTACATCACACCTCAGTCTTTCTGGTGAGTGCTGTGTCTTTACATGATCTATACTCTAGGGACGACGGTCCAATTTGCAAAACAAAATAGATAGGCAATCTCTCAGAGGTCAAGCCACGTCATGCTTTCCCACATACGCGGCCCAGCAAATAAAATGTGTTCATCACAGCCCCTCATTGTGTGAATGTATGAATACATCTAGGTCCCACGTGGATCTGAAAGAAAAACTGGGTATGGCAACATTGGGTATGGAGCCGATATGATAAGACAGAGTGTCTGGGGGTGTGGGGTGGTGACTCTGTGCGTGTTTGGGGAGGTAGAGAAGGTCCTGGGAGGTCCTGGGGGGCCTCTTCCTCTCTCAATGCCCAGAAATAAAGAGGGAGCCTGGGGAGTTTTATCTCCCAACCCCTGGCGCTGTGCTGGAGATGCCAGGTGCGCCGCTCTGCATTCAAAGAGAACCAGTAGATACAGAGGTGGCATTTTAGCATTGAAAAGGCGGGGGGGGGGGGGGGGGGGGGGGGCAAGAAGAGATGGGGGGGGGGGGGGGTGAGCGAACGAGGCTGAATGGAGGAGCCGGATGCCCGTACTCACAGGGGAACTGGGGATACGAACCCTCCCCCTTACAAACGACGGCTCATCCCCGGCTTCCTTAAAGGTGAGTAGCAATATAATTAGAAAGATAAACCCGATGAACGCGGGGATCCTGAGATAAGCGCTAATGAGAAGGAGATGGAGGAGGCAGGATATAGAGAGGGGGAGGAAAGAGAGAGAGAGTGAGAGAGAAAGTGAGAGAGAAAGAGAGACTGTGAGAAAGAGAAAGAAAGATAGATAGAGAGAGAGAAAGAGAGGAAAAGAGGGAGGGAGAATGGGATGGGATGGGATGGAGGGAGGGAGGCAGACAGCCCAAAGGGTTATTAGTGCGAGATGACACTCTGGAGGAGGGCAGGGCCACCAATCTGATCTCTCTTCCCTCCCGCTGGTAGAGACTCCTTTATTTCCATCTGGATACAACATCCACACACTGTGAGGTGTCACTGATTATCTATATCACCCCTTAGAAAGGCCATCAGACGCCCCCTGACTGCTCCCATGGAAGGCCATCACCTGCCTCACACTGGCCCCCCTTTCCCTTACTGCCCCTGGTGACGTCATCAAAGAGGGACAAAAGATAATCGGTTCATCAGAGGAACAATATTTAATACCGAACCAGTAATTGTATCGATAAGAAAGGCCAAACTGGTTGAGCTACCAGAAATAAGATGATCAATCAATGTTGGAGTCTCCGGTCACCTGTTTAGCTTGTGCATTAATCCAATCACATTATAAGAGCATATAATGGATTTGTGCACTCTAACAGAAAATGGTTTTGATACCACATACAATTAGCAAAAGAGTTGGGGAATCATAGCCATATCAACATAATGGGAAATAGCCCAAGGATTTGAAATGAGTTAGAGAAGGAAGTAGTAAATATGAATGGAAAGTTTGTCCACTTTAATTTATTTTATTAGGATAGACCATTCATCAAAAAAATTGAGGTGAACATGTTTGTATTGATTTTAATCTGTTATTTAAGCCTTTGCTTCATTTCCCTCAAACTACTGTATTTTTTCTCTCAGTTCTCCTCTTGTAGAAAGAATTGGAGTCAATACTGACCAGGTTAACCACTAAGGTGGGATATGTTATGCCATTAGGGGATACTTCGTCACACATTTTGTTTGAATTTCAATTTATGAGTGTTTCACATTTAAAAAAATTGTGCTGGTGCATTTTAAATACGGTCTCAATCTTTTCACCTAGTAGACATTAAAATAGACTAGAGGAAGCATTAATTTACAGTACAGTAGTCTCTCGCCCTCTCTCTCTCTCTCTCTCTCTCTCTCTCTCTCTCTCTCTCTCCCTCTCTCTCTCTCTCTCTCTCTCTCCCTCTCTCTCTCTCTCTCTCTCGCCCTCTTGCTCTTGCTCTCGCTCTCTCTCTCTCTCTCTCTCTCCCTCTCTCTCTCTCTCTCTCTCTCTCTCTCTCCCTCTCTCCCCCCCCCCCCCCCTCTCTCTCTCTCAAAAACCCATTCAAAATCCCATAATTTCATAGCACAACAGAGAAAGAGGTCAAATATGGAAAACCAAAACCCATTATTAAACATGGTGCCTCTTATAATTACAAGAAAGCTTCTCCCACCCTCTATAGCCCCATATCCTAATACTCCAAAAGTGTCGACTCAGCCCCTACTAATTCCTAATGCCTAATGCCGCCGTAACGATGAATCTTTGGGCCCTGTATACAGACAGATCTACTTCTTTCCCCAGGCTTGATCTCACAATGCATAATCTCTTCATATTCCTGCGCTCGTCAGCGCGTGACCTCCACAGGCCAGCGCTCACCGAATGACAGCGCGCTCATCTCCGCCTTGCCATGCTGTGTTAAATTCATGAACACGCCACACACACACTCACACACACATCTCCGGTGTAATGCTTGCGCTTTGACACCCCCCAATTGCAAGCCCGCATCACAAAAATACATCTCAAACAGGGGTTGTCTTGTGTGGTTTTCTGTAGGGGTGAAAGAGAAAGAAAGGCAAAACACCCACATCTTTCGGTGGAGGTGCATCGAGTGTGTCGTCGGCTTTGATGATTTACTTTTGAATTATTGTTCCTGTGAGAGGGGGATGATTTGTAAGGAGTTGGAAAGAGACCCAAACACATCAAGAGTTCTTTGATTTTGGATAGCAAAACAAACAAGTCTGTGTTTATTTTTTATTTTTTGCATTTCTCTCTAATTTGGGTCGGGCGTGCTATGTTCACTAGAGCATCCAGTAAGGCAAGTTTGCCCTTTCAAAAGCAGTGAGAGTGAGTTCTACTTCAATTCGCTTAAAACAGAAAGGGCCCCCACCTGAAAACGCTACTGGACTCACTTAAGGGAAGAAAGGAGGGATAAAGGGAAAGATAAAGAAAACAGTTGAGAAGCCCTCTGTCAAGCAGGAGAGAATTTAGCTTGCAAATCATCACCCTGATGCCGCACAGTCTCTCTCCCTCTCCCTTTCTTTCTCTCTCTCTCTCTCTCTCGCTTCTCTCTCTTTTTCACCATCTCTCTCTTCCTCAAACCTCGTTCTCTCTTTCTCGCTCGCTCTCTCTCTTTCTATCTTCTGCTCTCGCTCTCTCTTTCTTTCTCTTTCTCTAAGCCAGCTGGAAAGGCTGTTTCAGTCCTGTTTCTGTTACGGGGGTTATCTGACCTCACCATCGCCACTAATCCGGCTTAGTTCACTTAATGATGCCACTTGTGGTGCCCCAAATGCCGCCGAGAAGTCTATAAACGGCTTCCATTAAAATGCAAATCCAACAGGAAGGAGAAAAGCCAAGTGACACAAAAGTGGGAGAATTCGGCCATAGAACCTCGCGCCCCGGCGCGCTCGCTGCAAATACTCCTATAATAACTGATGCACTGATTATCATTCCGCCGGCACATTGCTGAAATAGCTCGAGAACACAACGAGAAGGAGACAAATAAGAGAAAGAAAACCCCAACCTATTTCATCTTGGAGGGGACTCAAACATTTTTTTTGTTGTTGTCAGGAAATGAACAAATGGTTATCAATGTAACGAGGGAAATCTCCTATCTATAGGGTCCCAGGTTTTTCTTGCTGATATTATTTGCTCCATATAACACAGGAAATGAATTTTCTGTACGGCGATGGCTCCTCACCTTCCCTTACACATTTCTACTTCCCCATTTTATCTGGATGTCCCTTACAGAGAGGATTCTTTTCCTCTCTCTCTCTCTCTCTCTCTCTCTCTCTCTCTCTCTCTCTCTCTCTCTCTCTCTCTCTCTCTCTCTCTTTGATTCAGAGTAGCTGTCCCAAACAATAACATGCCTTCCACATAAAGACAGCCCTGCGGTGCAATGCACTAGTTTCAATTGACAGAATTATGTGTTGGAGTGTTACAGTACAGGATGAATTCCTCTAGTTTTTGAGCAGGGATTCGGTATAAGACAGTCTACCTGTGTGTGTGTGTGTGTGTGTGTGTGTGTGTGTGTGTGTGTGTGTGTGTGTGTGTGTGTGTGTGTGTGTGTGTGTGTGTGTGTGTGTGTGTGTGTGTGTGTGTGTGTGTGTGTGTGTGTGGGTGGTGTTAGTTTTAACAGGTTCCATATTTATTGTAGACAACACATACTCTTAAATCAACTTCAGTATTTCCCTGGTAAATAGCCCCAGTCTTTGACACCAGACATATACACCTTTATGATGATTACCTAATATAGCCTACAAATGTTTCTTGAGCACAAACACATGCGTATCATTGAAATGGACTCACAGCCATATCATGTTTTATAACAGAAAAATGAAACATCAAACACTTCTGTTGGTTCGATCTGTTTATGTCACGACTTCCACCGAAGTCGTTTCCTCTCCTTGTTCGGGCGATGTTCGGCGGTCGACGTCACCAGTCTTCTAGCCATCGTCGATCCACTTTTCATTTTCCATTTGTTTTGTCTTGTTTTCTTTACACACCTGGTTTCCATTTTCATCATTACTTGTTGTGTATTTAACCCTCTGTTCCCCCCATGTCCTTGTGTGGAATTGTTTGTTTGTAAGTGCTTGTATGCTATGTTACTGGTGCGCGTCGGGATTTGTACCCATGTAGGTTATTTTTGTATTGCCATGGGTTTTGTAATTAAACTGCTCCGGCTATTACCTATCTCTGCTCTCCTGCGTCTGACTTCACTGCCACCAGTTCGGCAACCCTTACAGTTTATAATATCTTAGGCCATTGTCCATTATTCAGTGAAGGAAATGAAAAAAAAATGTCATGTACTTTTGTTTTTTGAAGAGGAAAAAAAAAACAAGGCAGCAGAGGTTAATTTTGCTTCATAATTATTGAAGTCTTGTATTCATTAATTCATGGCTCATTCTCTTTGGGCTTTTGTTCCACAGCTATACAGCTACAGTATATCTGTCACAGCAACACTAAAAGTAATGGAATGAGTGTTAACACTTAAAATTTGACTGATTTCTCACTTTAAAACTCACTGTCCAATGTTGTCAATCTATGAAATTGAAATCGCTGAGTATTTTTCAAAGAAAAAATGCAACATATCTTTATACATACTTTCTGTCCACTGTTTCAGACAAACTCATTTAAATAATTGTAAATAATTGAAATACATTTCTGACCTGATTCTGGTGCTTGTTTTAGCGCGTGGGAAGTTATGCCTGTCTGGGCTCTCTATCTATCTATCACATTAGGTCAGAGAGCAGGGTGAGAGTCGTTGTGGGCCCCTGACTCTGGCTGCTGGGTCACTGGCCAAAAGACCCAGACACAGGCTCTCACCACGGGGGAACGTTCTGCTTTACGCCCGGCAGCCACGCGGCGCCTCTTAGAGGAAAATTGTGGAGAGCTTCATCGTTAATCGACAATACACGGACTCTATTTTGAAAAAAAAAAAAAACGTTATGTCGTTCATGCTAGACGTAAACGTAAGAGGCAGTTTTTTGGAAGGTGAAGTCGTCGACAATGTTTTGGATGGATAGTCTGCCACGCTGCCTCTGTGACAGTTAGTTGTGGTCACAGCACAAGAAGATGAGAGGCTTTATTGAGGTTTGTGTAATCTAAAGGTATGTAAAGTTTGTTATATCCATAAGTATTCGACATTGTGTCAAATAAATACATTCTGAGAGTATTGATGGTAAAAGCAGTATACTGTGCCGGCGTATAGGTTCAATTATGCAAGTGTGAAATAGGCTATATTATAAATGTAATTCCCAATATGAACATTCTTGGCAAGAGATTTGCACCATTTCCTAATGTTACAGATAAATGAAGACACATTCCCAAAGATGTGCCAGAATATATAATCACTCATTCTTGTGGCCTGATAAATGCCACTAAACAACATTCTCCAAATGAAACATCTCTTTCTATAAGAAAATGGCTGACACACCGTACAACTACTCACAGTCAACAGCAACAACAAAAAATCACAAACAACACAAAACAATTACGTCTCCATCTTATATGTGTTGTTTTGTGTGATTTCAGAAACTAATTTAGCTGAAAATGGTACTTGCCATTGGTATACACATGTACGTGCAGGTGTTACCACTGAACAAAAGACGAGCGCTGGACCTAAAACAGCTGTAGAGCAGAATCGGAGTCCGAGTGTCTTATGACAGTGATACTAAATACTGAAGTGTATAAACTCCTGAGCTAGGCCCTGTAAATCACTCATGTCAGCGAGGGCTGTCGACAGACACTGAGACCACTCACGTTGATCAAAAGATACCAAAGGTCAAATGGCAAATCCTCTCTCTTTCAACCCCACATCAGGAGCCTGGAACGCTGTAATCCAGGTAAATTACTGGTGTGTTGCTCTTCTGATCTCCATTTCTCTGACTGGATTTACTAATAATGTATTACTCCTTTGAATCATTCAACCCTCTATTTGAAACATAGTAAATCTTTATTTTACCATATTCATTAAACCTTTATTTGTCCAATTGCCATGTAATATGTAATAACCTATGTAATAATACTACATCTGTGTATTTACTCTAGTAACAACATTGCATTTGTATGCTGGTACTTAGACATTTAGTAACTTTCTGTACAAATGCATTAGTGTGTTACTGCACAGGTATAAACGCAAGTCAACTTTTCCATCTGCGGTCATGATGCTAAAATGAGGACAAAACCAGGAGAGAATCAGGATATAAATGGCATTGGGTCAAATATGTAAACACAAATCAAGTCCACTCCAACAGAGATCCCTTTTCAAATAGAGATCTGGCTACTTTCTGTTGTTGATCAGATAGATGACACCTCACAACTTTGTCTTGAGCCAAGTTCAATCACAATCATAAACCTTACAAGATAAACTATGGAATAGGCGTTGCATGATCTTTGCCGATATAGAGGCTGGGCTATACGTCCCTCTGGTTCAAGACGCTGTATGTGAGAGTTGAGGCGTCTCGTGTTAAGGGAAAGAAGACGAGACGACTCGAGGAGAAGACTAAAGAGAGGGAGAGCATCTGCTGGTGGTCATGGTGAATTCTAGCCTTCCTCAGGCCCCCCTGCTCTTTGAGAACGCACCGGGGTGAAAGAGACTTGGCAACGCGCCACCATTCCCCTGTCTCATTTTCATCTGCTACATTCATCATATCTTTGTGTCATCCCTCTCTCTCCTCTTTTTCTCTTCCCTTGTTGGCAACCCCAGGGTCTCAAAGGGGTCTGCCTCGACTCAGGAAGTAAATAAAAGGGAATCAGCCGGACCACACTGGATAAAGGGTGTTTGATCCCAGGGTCTAAACAACCCCTTGGGATGGCGCTCACTCTCTATTGGTTGGTTGACATCACATCTTTCCCATCTGCCCCGGTGGCAGGGAGAGTCTGTACCTCTGTGTGGTCCAGACAGGAGAGGAAACCCCCCCCCCGTTTAACCTCTGTTTCCAACCTCTCGATGGTCTAAACTCTTAGATCCCATGACCCTCCCCCCGATACGATCTTCTCTTGCACATGCTCTAACAGTGTGTGTGAACGGTTGTCTTTGAATGCTCTCAGGAACTAAGGGAGCTAAAGCAGGGAGCAAAGCAGATTAACTTGAAGACAACTTCGTGCCAAAAGAGAATGGTTATTATGACCAGCTAATGGCTTTCCAGCACTGTTGTTGTTGTCTATATTAACACATATACAATATAAAAATAAATAAACATTAAAGGTAGAATATTTATGGATGAACGATGAATGATCTTACGAAGTATTTCAAGAAAACTTGTGGAAACCATCCAAGAGTTTTGATAGAAGGTATCAATTAAAGCACATTGGACCAGATGTATCATATATCCTTATGTTGATTCAACCCACTGTTATAAGTGGTTTTGCTAAGAATTCTGGGTGAAGAGGAATCGTCGGTTGGTTTCTAAATCAAACAGGGCTCCATCATCTCCCTGTCACGGCCCCGCTCTGTTTCCAGGCTGGTGCTGGGGACGGGGCCTCCTAAAAGGGCACCAGGAGCCAGAGAAGACAAAGGCAGGGTGTTTGCATGTTAAAGGAGACGTTAGAGGGGATGAAGGCGTCTCGCCTAAAGGAGCGGGTCGATATCTCTGCCGGCACCCTGGTTAGGGGGCGATAAGGCGAACACAAGCCAAGGCGTCCGACAGTGGAAGATGTATCTGGGATTAATTCGGCATTGTGCCCCGCCCAACAACACCTTGGGTCTATGGCGTGGGGAAGCAGCCTGCCAGTCTCCCCAGTCACTGTTTAGGAAAGTTAACCCTTTACCTTTCAACTGTCACCCCCCCTGAGCCACACCGCTGGTCCAAACTGTCACCGACGTTTTAGAGTCCCAAAGACAACATGTCCACGCAACTCGGCCACAAAGACGTCAACAGTCACATCGTACACACAGTATTCTGCTTTCCTTTTGTGCTGTTGGTTCGAGGGACTTTGTTGACTCCGGGGTCAATGTCTGCGGGTACGATATGACAATGCAACGCAGTAGTTGCATTGTCAAAGCGTATAATACCGTGGTTAGAAGACACGTCTATGTGGTAGACTAGAAATAGGCAAAACAAGGTGGGAAAGGTCAAAGAGCGATAAAGACAAGACATTGGATACAAAAAATAGTGTGACTTTCTTGACACCAGGGTCAGTGTCTAATTCTAATAGCTGTTGTGAAATGCTGGCATCATGGTTTATTGTGAAGGCTTACTATCACAATTTAAAGACCTGGTCATGGACTAGAATGTAAATAGGCAAAACAAATAGACATCCATGTCATCGGATGCACAACATACCAATATAATTGTAGCCCTTTCCTGTTGTCAAATGACCTACTGGATTCATGGTTGGAATGTTATTCATATTTTTCATAATTAATCAATATTATTTTTTAAATCATTCGGAAATTCCGGTGTTTCTATGTCAAACGGTTTTGTTATATTTCAGTCTTCTGTGATGTATATAAAGTGTAAAATTGGGATGCAAACTCAAAATGTAATACATTTCAACTTTATATCTGACATGGTACAGGTGTCTTCTTTTATTAAGCCCATAACCACGTGTGTGAGGTATGAAACTTTTGTTTCACAGTAGATTAGGTTAAGACGACCGAGAATCACTCTGCGTGACCCTGATTTAGACCACTGCAGTAATTAACCTTCTGAAACATAATGTTTGGCCTAAAGCGAAAGTGAGTAGAACATAGGGTTTTTACAATTATCTCATTAAAATATATGACAGCACATATTCAATAAAAAAAATGAATAGCGATATCAGAGAAAAAATATAATATAGTTTGATTGGCATGTTACAACTTCTAAATGTCTTTGCACGAAAAATGCTAATGTTACGTAGTAGTGAATTTTGACTTTCCCTCATTAGTCAAAGCTGTGGTTTCATGTGTTAGAGGAGAAGCCAACATATTATTATGATATTCAACTGAATCACTGCTTCTCAGGAAGAAAGCATGCCGTATGTGTTTTCATAATTTCCAAGTGTCATTCGAGCCTCACTTTTCCTCAGAAACATGTTATCCATATTAGCTCTGAGCACCACAGACTAGATGAGATCGTGTGAGAGAAAATTAAATCCTCTAAATCTTCTCTACAACTTAAACCTGAATGCACTGTCTAAGTATGGTTTCACATCCCCTTTTCTCTCTCTCTCTCTCTCTCTCTCTCTCTCTCTCTCTCTCTCTCTCTCTCTCTCTCTCTCTCTCTTTCTCTCTCTGTCTGTTTAACATTTTCTTTAGGGGCCTCATTCCTTCTTCTTTTGTGTGTGTTGTAGTCCTCTATTGGCCCTGTTTTTGTCCCAGTGAGTCTTCAGTTAGTCTTCTAATGTGTCGAGGCATGTCCATCCTAAGCCGGGGCCGTGGTGGCAGAACAGGGCAGATGGTTGCCAGGGAGGCTCAGTGCCTCGCGGCCACGCTTCGCCCGCGGACAATGGCAGAGCTGGGGCCACGCCGTGGCACCAAGCCGCGCCGCAATAATGCCGGCGCCGCTGAGGGTTGCGACCTGGAAACGGGGACGACTGTGATAACAGCTTGGCGGAGCGGCGGTAGGCCGCGGCGGGGTGGATATCTCGCCGCCCGTGTCAATGTCGCCATGTCGAATCCCGTGAATGTCACTGTCCTTCCGGCACCTCTCACCCTGTCCACCCGCAATCTAAGACTCCCATCTGATGGAAACAGCTTTGTACTTTGATCGGTGCTGAAATCTGAAATCACAGATGATTTTCCTGATTTATTGCATAGTTCTAATTTGAGCTGTTTCAAACGTCTCCAGGAATGTAAAGCGTTCTGGGTTTTATAAAGATACATTTTTCATGTATAAAAATCAAGGACATATGATGAGTAGTCTTTACCCTACTTTTACTTCAAATCTGCCTGTTCTCGACATCAACTTATATTTGGATTTAGCCTAAGGAGGTTCTCATGTCATAACCTCAGTGGCATGTCGACTTATGTAGTAATGTAGCATCATTGGCACGCTATGCAGGGTTTGAGAAAATATTCAAATCAAATGCAACATTTACCATTCACTGCATTCGAACACCGCACACACACACACACACAAACGCACACGCTCTCCGCAGCACAGTAACAGTGGGTAACATGAACAGACTGCAGGGTTGGCACCCACTCTTACAGGAATAATACAACTAATGGACCACTTTCAGAACTCCTGGGAAGAATATCAAATGATGTCAACCATGTCATAATCCTGCTCCTGGTTTTACAGCCATAAATCACTTGTCTTCTTATTTTGGAGGGAAAACAATGTTGAAGTTATCTGAGGGTATTAGAAGTCCTCAGAGTAAGGAAATACATTTTGGAGAGACTGAAAAGCAGAGAAAAAGTCTGGTGTGGTCATGGCATTTTAGCAGCCCAATGAAATGATCGTGAAGCTCAACATTAAAAGCGCCTTGTGTCTATTTCATGCAGGGATCCTCTGGGCCATCTCCCTGGATCCTGAGTCCAATAGCTCGCCTTGAAATGAAGATTGCATGCAGCTAAAACGGAATTGTTGACTTTTTTTGTCGTCTTGAAGCACGTGTCTGGCTTATATGAATACTTATTTCATTATCTGAAATGAAGAGGAAGGTTTTGAGGAAGACTGCGTTCAGGTCTCAGATAAGAGGCTCTCACTTCTCAGATAAGAGGCTCTCACTTCTGTAAGTCCAGGCTGTATATCCCGTTAAAGGCCACCCTCCATCACGTGTTGAGGACTTTAATATCATTAGGCTACAGCACTGCTTATGTGAAGCACTCAGGAGAGCTGACCGTTGAGACTGACCGTTGATGCGCCACAGTTGCTCAGCAGGGTAACGGTCAGAGAGCTCTGTCATTAAATGAGGAACCTCCATGTTAGCTCAGGGGGGGGAGAGTGGTCTCTCGAATCCTCTTTCCTCTATTACCCCCCTGGCCATTCAGCCCTGTGACTGATGACGTCCCCCTCCTGTGGCAGCCGACAACAGAGCACAAGAGAAAAGGCACTCGGGGTAAAACAAAACCTCTCTAATTGTGCCTTTGAACCGGTCGATGAACCAGCGGGCCGGTTGGCTGGTGGTCGGTCCCAGGAGTCGGCATGTCGAAAGGCTTCGGTTTGGGGTGCTGTTGTGTGGGGAGCGAAGGCAGGACGTGGCCCTATCCAGGGCCATGATAGATGGGGGACGCTTGTGGCCTGGTGCGGACACAGACACTCATGCGATTTGTTCCCATTGTTGGGGGTGGTATTGTGGGGCAGACCTGATGACGTGTGGGGTTAAATGGTGACAGCTGATGGTGCCATATAGGGAGAAACACAACCAGTCATTGAAGTTTATATTAATAAATACATCACACATCTGAACAGCTGTGACTTATTTTTATTTCAGGTATTATTATTGTAGGGCGTCTCCATGAACAGGTATTATTATAGTAGAGCGTCTCCATGAACAGGTATTATTATAGTAGAGCGTCTCCATGAACAGGTATTATTATAGTAGAGCGTCTCCATGAACAGGTATTATTATAGTAGAGCGTCTCCATGAACAGGTATTATTATAGTAGAGCGTCTCCATGAACAGGTATTATTATAGTAGAGCGTCTCCATGAACAGGTATTATTATAGTAGGGCGTCTCCATGAACAGGTATTATTATAGTAGAGCGTCTCCATGAACAGGTATTATTATAGTAGGGCGTCTCCATGAACAGGTATTATTATAGTAGAGCGTCTCCTTGAACAGGTATTATTTCAGTAGAAAACTAGTGCAAATGGCACTAATACATCAGTGTTATATATGAATGAAAAATGTATTAGATTTAATATCTAGCTTATTAAACCAGAACTACACTGTTTAAATATTTTCATCAGGATCCTGCTTTCCTGCCTTGGCTGTATTGAACTGTCGGGTGAACAGACTAGAAGCAGCTTCAGAAAATAATCACGTGGCCCTTAGAACCCAGCAGGACAGAAAGCCACTAGTATTTCCTCAGTCCAGATTTAACCTACGACTCGCTTGGCACTGCGAGGAGGACTTGTTTCTCCTGCATGAAATAATGTTTTCCAGTTCACACAATCTTCTCCATTTAAATACAAAACATATTTTGTTTCATAGTGTTGCAAAATTGGTTATGATGATCCTCAAAATATTTTTGGTACAATTTTCACCATTACGGTGTCCATATTAGGACAGCCTTTACATAAAAAATGTGTGTTTTAAGTTAGGAGCTAATTGTGTTCTTTAATTGTATTCTTTCCCCAGGGCTCTCCCTCAACCCTTTGCCATCCCGATTAGTTGTTGCTGTGAAAAGTGAACAGCCTTGCTGGTGTGAGTGCTATGGCGCTGCAGTGTCAGACAGACAGAGACAGGGTGGCAGTCTGCTCCTCTACCGCAGGCCCCTTACTGAGAGCTGCTGTGCTCTCTCAAACCACTAGAACGTGCTCTTCAACAGATTATCCACACAGTCCTCCCTCTCTCATCTCCCTCTCCTCGAGAGCAGGGCCTGGTCCAAGGCTCTGCTTCTAATTTGTAAAAGAGGCAGAAAGAATGCAATTTATAACTGTGAAAGCAGTATAAAACCAACACAGACGGTACTCCCGAGGTTCTAGCGCCGGAGCCGGTATGGTATAAACATTCATAGACTGGGTCCATCCGGCCAGCACTGGACCCTATACCTCGATATCCCCAGCAGGACTAAAGCCTTACTGCTGGATTCCCATAACACCGAGCTCTGTAAACAGAGAGGATGATGATGATGATGATGTACAATACAGAACAGCCATACACTGATTTAGTGAAAAAAATATGATTATTATTAAAGACTTATTATGATTGTTGAAGATAATGATATTTCTACAACGTAGGGAAAACCATAGAAATAGTTTGACATAGTGTGTGTGTGTGTGTGTGTGCGTGTTCGCCAGTGATTGTATTTCTACGGGGAAAACAAGTGGAATGACATGATCAGACTTAAAAACCGGAGTCCCTTGAAAGAGAGGTTTTGTATTGCACTCATAATCTATTTCCTCCCACTTCACATGAGCTTGAAAGGAGCAGGAAGAGCAGATGACTTTGATTGGCAGGCAGAAGGGGCTGTGGATGTATCTGTGTCTGGTTGGAGGGGAGGGATGGGTAACTTCCCTGACTGACAGGCAGGGGGCGGGACTCTCCACATCCAGATGGACAGAGGAAGAAACAGGACTGCTCTTGGCTCAACCTCCTCCTCTTCAGATGGCCATGTCCAATTAGAACCACTGAACTCAGACCTGTTTCTATTTTATGACCTAAATGACACAACTAGCTTTTCATCTATTGATGTGTTTTCTTTTCTTATGTAGTTCTAGTTCAATATGCTGACATATAGTCTAGGTTTTACATTGAAGTATAACACAGTAAGGAATATAGCTACTGAATTAGAAACACTTGTCTAACATATAACAGAGATATATAAAAATACAAATAAATCAAATGTGTCTATCTAATGTTCCGTTAAAATACCAACCCAAGCCCTTCTTCTTTGTTCCATAAGTCCATATGCTGAGGGTGCAGAAATGACCGGCACAGCCCCCTTTTAGCAGGGTCGTACATGGAAATAATGAAGTGAGAAAGGGAATTAAAGGGATACGCAAGACTGCACCGGCGATTGAAAGTTGCAGATGAGGACCAGTCCGAGGCACCAACACCAACTGTTCCAGGACCCGATATCTTTGTGCTCCTCAAAAGGGCCAATTTAGATTGATCCACTTAGATTCATTATCTACGTTCAGCTAGCCAGATGTGATTAGGGGGCCAGTCCCCAGGGGACAGAGGATAGGACACTGGGCCAGGGATGATATCCCCCCCATGCTGACTGACTACCCTGGCATCCACCACATCCACCACCATAATCCCCCAGAGTTGAATGGGTCTGAGCCATAACTCAACACCACCTATAGGATTCACCCCAAAACCAGGAAGTAAGATGTGTTGTTATTTGCACCTATTTGCATACATGTGGATGCTCATGAAAATGATTCAACTGGGTTCACAATGAAGGAATTGTTAGAAGCAGAGATGGGAAAACACTCACATTGTCTGTAAGCCAATAGCATAAAGGGGGCTGATTTTCTGTTATGGGAAATGTTGATGCCAGTGGAATTGATTATCTCCCTGTAGCACAAAGAAAGTAATTAGTCTTAATTAAAGGGGTT